>NC_069728.1:21062714-21092693 GCF_027358585.1 Pangasianodon hypophthalmus
TGTTTTAAAAAAAGGTTCTTCAAAGGTTCTTTAATGGTTCACTGGAGAATGAAGGGTTCTTAGCTTCTGAGAGGTAAACACACTGTGGTAGGGTTCTACATAGAACCTTTAAAGGTTCCCGCAGATGTGTGTATTATATTTTCAGACCTAATATTCACCTTGCAACCTTTTAATTTAATTTTTTTTTTACTAATGATTTACAATTTTTACCTGGAGCTTCACAAACTCAATATTCAGCCATTATTACTGCTCTCGTTCTAATATGTTATGGTTTCTATAGCAACGGCTAATTCACAGGGGCGTGTACAGCGGACGCTCCGCCTTAACGGATTTAAAAACGTGCGTAATCGTTGACGTTTCTTGAAGTAAGGAGATGTTTGTGTAACATTTACGGAAGGAGTCTCCAGTTTCAGTGCTTTCTAACAGTCAGAGATGACAAGCTGCGTTTTTTTAATTTATTAACCTGAATTTAGAGAGAGAGAGAGCGATCTTTAATATCTCCATTAACGACTGTTTATAGCTGCTATAACGGAAGTGAGAACCTGTTTCACGTTATTTTTAATGTAGCTATAAATGGATAACGACACCTCCTGCCCCGCTGTGTTTCATTCCTTACACAATAAAGTAGAGCTGAAGCAATCATAATGATACAAAAATTAAATATTGGCACCTGGATATACAAACTTTAATATCTTCATTAACATATTTAAAATACTATTATACACTTATACACACTTATAGTAGATATTATATACTTACTGCTATATACCGGATATCTTCCTTTACTTCATAATGTTTTTATTACTCGTTTATCTGGGTGTTTGTTGAATAATAAAACGAATCATCTGATGCTATTGTGCTGTGTTTGGGATCGAAGCGGAGTGAAGTATGTCTTTAATACGCTGTACATTAAGACCTTAAACCGTATTTCAATCATCTGGGTCAGTGGATAAGCACTTAAACCTCGATATTGAGTCTTGGGTCAACTCTTAAATCCTGTGCACGGGGATAAATAGTGCGTATCGATCGTTATAGCGGGTGGAGCGGCTAAATTATCCTCCTGTCCCATTCCGTCTGACAGCTGGTATCCATCACTCTTCTCCTGCCTCCCTCCTTCACTATATATTCGTTTTTTCCCCCAACTAAATGCTTAACCAGTCACGAAACTGTAAAAATTACAGAAAAGTATACACACATGACGTGAGGAAGCCGCGGGCGTTTCACCTGCGAGAGTTCGGTTAGAGTGTAAATACACTGTGTTTATTTAGTTTAATATGAATTTATTCTTCCATGCCTGAAACTCAGCTGAATTTGTGTCAGGTTTAATTTATCGCTGTTGTTGCCATGGCGACTCGCCGGTTTATTTTAAAATGCTTATTTTATTTTATGACGATGGTTATTGTGTAGTGTTCCACATTTCGTGTGTGTTCACGGGCTTTTCAGTGGAAATTCCCTACTCACGTCAGAGTAACTGAGCTGTAGCTTCTCATCAGAAAAGGTTCCTGTTAGAACCGATGTTTCAAAGCTGAGAACCCTTAATCATCCAGTCAACCCTTAAAGAACCCTTTTCTCCAAGAGTCTAATTCTTATTGCTCATTATTTTCTTAACAGCGAGAACCTGTCAGGAGTTTAACATTCAGCTGTGTTGGTAGAAGGGTTCTTCAAGGGCTCTGTAAGGGTTCTGTGGATAATTGAGGGTTTTCAGCTTACTAAAAGGGTTCTAGTTGGAACCATGAAATGCTCTAGAAGATATTATGAAGAAAATAGTGACAATAATTTTTAATCCTTAATTATCCAATGAACCCTTGAAGATTCCCTTTTTTTCTAACAGGTTCTTAGCTTTATAAAATGGTTCGACTTGGAACCTTGACAGGTTCTAAATATGAGGAAAATAATGTGGAATAGTTTGGAGTTTGTACCACACACTTACACACACTCTTACACACACTCTTAGAAATTAAAAGGGTTCTTCGAGGGTTCTTTAAGAGTTCACTGGATAATTAAGGGGTTAAATTTTTGGACATTATTTATTAATTAACAACTGGAACCTGTCATTCCAATTAGAATCATTTTTGGAAGCTAAAAACTCTTAATTATCCAATGAACCTTTAAAGAACCTTTGAAGAACCCTTTTTTTCCTAAGAGTGTATGTATTAATGTTCATATAGTTTAAATGAATTTAGTTTCAGGATTCTGAATTAAATATTGACGTGACTTTTGGACTGAAGTAATGAACTCTGAAAATGACCTTTAGAAAAAAAAAAGAGTTAATTGGATAATTAAAGGGTCTTAGTTGCCTAAAAGGGTTCTACTTGGAACCTGTTCTAACAGGGAAACTTTAAGGCTTCCCATAAAAGAGGATAATGGATTGGATATTTTTCATTGGATAATTACCTTTTTTTATTCTAAAATGGCTCTACTTGGAATTGTTTCTAATGGGTAAACACTCTGTTATAAGGCTCTACGGGATCCCCGAGGGACAAACAAAAGAACCTTCAATGGTTAAAAAAAATTAAGGCTTATTAAATGGTTTATTGGATAATTAACAGCTCTTACCTTCCAAAAATGGTTCTACTTGGAACCCTTTCTGATGTAGAAACAACATGGTAGGGTTCTCCATAAGACCTTTAAGAGTTTAAAGGCTCTTAATCACCTAAAATGATTCGGTTCTACTTTAAGGGTTCCCAACAGTGTTCAAGAAACTTTAACGATCATCATATTGCAGCTTCACAAAGACGAATGTATATTTTATATTTATGAACACTTTAATCAAAACGTGTCTCAAAGACAGACATGGTCTATGTTTCCCATAATTCTATAATTCTATAATTATAATGTAAACAACCGAAACCTCTTTTGGGCTCCTTAAATAAATTTGCATCAGTTTTAATTCCTCACTGTGGGGTTGAGGGTTTATTTTCAAATGCTTATTGTAATTTATGATGATTCCATGTTTTGAGTCTCAGAAAGAGTATAATCGCTGGATACGTGTGTTTACAGGTCTTTCAGTGGAAATTCCCTACTGAATACAGAGTAACTTGCAAGCTATAAAACACACTTGTATTTGTCCTTCCACGATGGAAGTACTTTACTTTTCCAAATCTAATTTTCATGTCAAATTATTTAGGTAGAAGAGTTAATGTCTATTCTCAAATGATGACCAAGAGCTTTTGTAATGTCCTCTTCCTTTTGGTGCATCGACAAAAAACTGAGAAAAAAAGCTGAATTTTAATCAGCCCTTTTCTTTCTTCTCACAGGTCCTGGGCTCCAGATGTCCCACTGCCTGAAATTGTCCTGGGTTGAGACCCAGTGGAGTGTAACGGAGAGGAAAGGAGGAGTCGTGGGCTTCTCAGCTTCTCAGCTCCAGGGCTGCCGTTGCAATTTCACACAGGCTCTGGGCCAAACAAGTCCTGCCGTGCTTTGATATTTTAGCATGGATGGCGCCAATCATGGAACCTCTGACCTCGAAAAAGAGAGCGTGGCGCTGAGGTGGAGGACTAGCAATTATCGAAGGATTAACCCCGGACTTCCTCTCTGCGAACTCTGCATTAGTGCGATCCTATAAAGCACCTTGGTGGATTTACTTCTCCTCCTCTTAAACCACAGATTTTGTGGGTGGCTTTGAGGTTTTTTTCTTTCTTTCATTCTCATTTTCCCACAATGGAGTTCCAAGTCGGACGGTGGAATAACGATTGGACCTCATTTGTTCGATTTTGGTTTACCGTATTGCTGAGTTTGCATGTGCAGTTCGATCTCGTTGCATCATGTCCCAAAGAGTGTCGTTGCGACAAAACTTATATTTACTGTAATGAGAGGAGTTTGACATCTGTGCCTCTGGGTATTGGGGAGGGATACAAGTTCCTCTACCTCCACAACAACCAGATCAACAGCGCTGGATTTCCGATGGAGCTCCACAATGTGGCATCGGTGGAGACTGTCTACTTGTATGGGAACCAGCTGGACGAATTCCCTCTCAACCTTCCCAGAAATGTAAAAATACTCCATTTACAGGAAAACAACATTCAGACCATTTCCAGAGCAGCACTTGCCCAGCTACCCAAGCTGGAAGAACTGCACTTGGACGACAACTCCATCTCCACAGTTGGAGTGGAGGAAGGGGCTTTTCGGGAAGCGGTAAACCTTAAGCTCCTCTTCCTCACCAAGAATCACTTGAGCAGTGTTCCTATCGGATTACCAGCAGACCTTAAGGAACTGCGTCTGGATGAAAACCGCATTGCCGAGATAGATGAAGGAGCTTTTCAAAATGTTACCAATCTACAGCGGCTGTTACTGGATGGAAATCTTCTGGAGGATGATGCCATTGCTCCCGGTACCTTTAAGAACCTGGTCAACCTCAAAGAGCTTTCGTTATCCCGGAATTCTCTCACGATGCCACCACCTTTGCTTCCTTCGGTGTCTCTTACTAAACTGAACCTGCAGGAAAACCAGATTAAAGACATCCCCGTTTTGGTTTTCTCCGAGCTCAGGAAGCTTGAGAAACTCGATCTATCGACTAACCTGCTACAGACTGTACCACAGGGTGTGTTTGATGGGCTGAGAAGCCTGACATATCTCAATGTTCGAAGCAACCATTGGCGCTGCGATTGCGCTATCAAGTGGATTGTCTTTTGGCTGAAGTCCTTGCCATCTTCCGTGAACGTCCGCGGATTTGCATGTCACCAACCAGACAAGCTAAAGGGCATGATAATCCGAGAACTCAACCTTGATGTCCTTCAGTGTCCGGCTAGTACTGAAATCGATCCGTGGCTGACTCGCTTACCTCCGTCTCCATCACCGCCTCGTAGAACCACCATCCCTCCCAGAACCACCCCCGTCACCACCATGTCAACCACAGTTTTCCACCCAACCACAACCAATCCCACGCCTCCAGTGCCCAATTTCCCGCCTGCTCACTATCCTCCCTACGAAGACCCTTTGAAAATATCCTTGAATGTCGTGAACAGCACATGCGTGGAGGTTAGCTGGGAATCTTATTTCACTGTGACGGCTTACAAAGTCACCTGGGTCAAGAGGAGTCAGAATTTAATGATGGATATTAGCCAAGAGAGGACGGTCCCTGGAGAGCAACGGAGACTTAACTTGTACGACTTGGAACCTAGATCCAAGTACCGGATCTGTGTTTACATTCTGGATTCCTTAAATAGTTACAGACCCGGAGAGGATACGATCTGTTCAGAGATAAGGACCAAATCAGCCTCGAAAAACTCCAACAATCCGTCTGAGTTGGATCAGGTTGCACAACAGGACGTCATGTCTACGTTCCTTTTAGCTGGCGTGATCGGGGGCGTTGTGCTGATTGTTTTGATAATATTACTTAGTCTCTTTTGCTGGTACATGCACAAGAAGAGCAGGTCTTCCTGTTCCTCATCCAAATGGAAATACAACAGAGGCAGGAGAAAAGATGACTACTGTGAAGCCGGCACCAAGAAGGATAACTCCATCCTGGAAATGACCGAGACCAGCTTTCAGATTGTGCCGCTGAACAATGAGCAGCTTCTGAAGGGCGATTTCAGGATCCAGCCCATTTACACACCCAATGTTGGCATTGGATACAGAGACTGCCACCTCAGTAACAACAGCATTGTTTACTGCAAGAGCAGCAATGTTCCTGGTGTGGAATTTTGCCACACGTGATGCTTTGACCATTTTTTACAGACGTAATAAACATTCACTGTACGATTGTACAATGCACACACACAGTTTTATATCTAAATCAAAATCTAAATATGAATATATCCCCATGGTAATTTATATTGCAGAAAATTACGTGGAATTCGGCTTTGGGTTTGTTCTTTATTTTTCTTAGCAAATGGTTTTGTAATTAGCGTGGACCTGGTGTAAGTCAGTTGTGTTTGTACAATCAAGGCTGGTGTTAAGTGCATTAGTCCAGGTTTTCTGCCTCTCGGGTGTGAACGTCGATACCTCGCTGAGAACC
Organism: Pangasianodon hypophthalmus; assembly: GCF_027358585.1. Taxonomy (NCBI): domain Eukaryota; kingdom Metazoa; phylum Chordata; class Actinopteri; order Siluriformes; family Pangasiidae; genus Pangasianodon; species Pangasianodon hypophthalmus. The sequence goes on from NC_069728.1 coordinate 21,068,671, forward strand.
GAAACACAAACCCCTGCAGAGAAACAGTAGTTAAGATAACAAACTGGTGAGGAAAATTAAACACCGCTGATTAGCCTGCAGTGGAAAAAATAATACAGGAGCGGAGCTGTTTTTACTTTTTTTCGTGCAGTCTTGTTGTCGACGTGGCGGAGTGCAGCAGTCGTTCAGGAAATTGAGCTTTTTGTGAAAGTCACATCTGAACATGGTTACAACATTTCAACACCACAAAAGCTAGCGAGGGGCCAAGAGAAAGAGCTTGTGAGTTGATCTACAAGCTGGTGTAGTGTTTGGTTTGGCTTTCTGCCACCAGAGGGCAGGTTTTTTTTTCCTCTGGAGGATTCTTTCAACCATTAACCAAACGTTACAGATCCAGTACCACTAATTTCATATTGCTTTTTTTGTTTTTGCCGTCGTGTTTAGATTTTCATGTCAAACAAAGTCAAACATACAGAGGGTTGCTGGGGTTTTGGGAGGTTTTTGGAGCAGGTGTCTATGAGCTCATACACTCAATCACTGGTGTTTAATGTCTGTGTGTCTCGCTCTGGAGGCTCCTTACAAATTATTTTAGAGGATTTACAAATTATACACCCTTCCTAACGAGCACTGGAGTCTGTGGTGCGTTATTATCTCATACAATAATGTTATTTTTGGTCCATCTTGAGTTCGACACCTCGTATAGTCGTCCTTTCTGCCTCTTTCACTTTGCCGGAAAGCTAGATCTCTCTGTTGCCTGTTTTGTGCTTATATGGTTACAGGTATGGCTCGGATTTTCCTCTGTTTTCTTTTTACTGATCAAGTGCTACTTTAATCAGGCAGCTGTTTAGGTAGGATGATGAATTGTAGAGCAGCAAAAAATTGCTTCTTGAATCCGAGCAAAGTGGTATGTGCCAGAGCTCGGTTTGCCCTCAGATCCCTGCATGAGCGCAATTAAAACTATTTTTAATGCTGCGCTGGTTTTTCCAAGCCAGGGCGCCTGCTTAGGGATGGCGTTTTTTTTCACTGTGGAGAACTCCTTATTATGCACTGTTACTCGCTGACTTTATTTGCTTTGACAAGATTTTATTTCGTGGGTCAAGTTCAAAGGATCTCTCCCTTCTCGCTCATAATCCCTGGTTCTGAAAAAAAGGAAAGAAAGAAAAAGAAAAAGGACGAGAAATATGTAGAGGTTATTTTCGCCCTGGAGGAATGAATCAGGAAAAAGAGACAGAGAGAGAGAGAGAGAGAGAGAGAGAGAGAAGAGGCTGATTGAAAGCGTTTAACCCTTTGGAGACTGGCAGGGTAATAATTTTGGAGAAATAAAGCCAGCTTGTGAACATCATCGAGCTCAGATTGTTCAGAGCGCAGACGTAATTCGAACTCCACATGTTCGAACTGTAAAAAAACCCACAAGTATTTTGTTCATGTAGCAAAAACAGATGTGTCTCTGAGAAAGAGGAAAGAAAAAGCGCTACTGGACTTATGCGGCTGTCGAAGTATTTTTCTCAGACTGCGCTGACCCTCGTTCCACACAGCCGGAGTTTGTGTTTGAGAATTGAAACTTTATTTTATTCAGAACTTTTTCCTAAAAAAAATTCCTCATACACCAGAAAGTTCATACACCAAACAACGTGCTGTTGTAGGAAAAGCATCAACTTCAGGGTGGAAGCAGGAACTCCGTCACTACGTATTTTATTGCTTATGTATAAAGATGCAGCTGATTCAGCAGTATAGAGCTTTGAGGCTAAAGTAGCTAGCGAGTAACGGAAGCCTGTAGCCTCCAGGTTAGCATCGTACACTTATTCACTGCATGCTGATTTCGTTATAAAGTTTACACGACGCTAAAATGGCACCACTTTGCTAATGGAACGCATCTGGGGTAAAGAAGTGGTTTTTTTCTGAACGGCTCTTTTAAAAGAACGTTCTACCTGGACGACGTTTTCATCCTGAACCTCGGCAGCATCTCTTTCTTGCTCTAAACGACGTGATCTTCGTACTGGTCTAAAATTACGACTTTAAAAAATTAAGATCCTGGCTTTTTTTTCTTTTCAGAAGCACAAACGCTGCCGGTGGAGCCTCGATGATTACGGGCTCATCAGCTCCTGCTTACTTGGCGATCATGCTAACGCTTCGAGAATGTGAGCACAGAAGCTCAGAAACATTCGTTCACGTTGGGCTTTTTTGTGAAGACGGATTTTAATGAATAGTTGTGGATTTAATGCGTCATGTCTCATAAAACTGTACAATCTCTCTCTCTCTCTCTCTCTCTCTCTCTCTCTCTCTCTCTCTCTGTGTGGTGGATTTTATTCTTCACGAGCCGACGTTCACTGATTGAGTCCAGACTGTTTTTTTTTCTTCCAAAATTCATGACGAACGGTTTTAATCATCAGCTGCACCTCTAAAGTTTCAGAGAAAGAAAGCAGGAGTGGAAATTACCCAGACGACATTTTGCATTTTTGCCTTTTAATGACGCAGTGACTCAGACGTTGATGTTTTGTGTTTATTTGCAGAGCGTGTTCAGGGGTTCGGGACTGAGTGACTGATTCGCACCGATTCAGATTGGAATAATTAGCAGAAACGGTTGTGAGGCGGATTTGAGCAAAACGCGGTTGCAAATTAATGATCTACATGTCCTTAAATCTTCCAAATCTCAATCATTATTTAATTATTAATTATTTAATTATTTAATTTGAATAAAGAACACACACTTGCTTATTTTGGAAAACCAAGAAAAAGCCATAACGTCTGTAAATCTCGAGCGTTTCGATTATTAGCTTTACCTCCAGCTCCAAAACATCATCACTACATCACAACATTTTATTTTATTTTATTTTATGGGTTAAACTGGATAATCCCGAGAGATCCACAGCAACCAAAGCGACTTTTTCTTCATTTTTTTAAATTTCACAATCTCTTTGTTGTCTCATGTACGTGCCTTGAAAATGACTTTACAGTGTAGTCCTCGACACCTTTAATGTTTTTTGCACAAATTGTACATAAAGAGGTTTTTTCTTTGTTTTTTGTTTGTTTTTTTAAATAAAGAATTTGGATTTGAATGATGGTGAGTTTGTGTTTGTGTTTAAACTTCTGATTAAAACACAGCAGACGTTGCAGAAGATTCTTCTTTAGAAAGATGATTTTTACCATCATTTTGCTCGAGCAAACCTTGTTTTTTAAAAACATTTATATTAGCATCTCAGCTCATACGATCCAGTTGTGACTCATATAGCACATTTCTGCAAACACAAATGTAGAGTAAAACTTTAATAGACAATAATTTTTATTTCCATTATTTTTGATTTCTCGCTGCTCTGTCAGTCCCGATCCGTTTCTGAGCTCGTTATCAGGCTCTTGATGAGCTGCATCAGGTGCAGCAGAAAACCAAATAATCACTAATCTTTTAAGAAAAAAAATCCCAGAAGATATTTCTGGAAAAGTTTGTACACTCAGATGTGTGTTAGTCTGAATTTTACACCAAACATTTGAATCATTATCATGATTTTGCGTACCAGAAGACTATAGAAGTGAATTTCGCTGTTTCTAGCTTTTCCCCAAACAGAACCAGCGAGTGGAAGCACAGGAGCTCTCAGGAGCATCCGCTTCATTCCTGCTCATTTCCTCACCAATCATTTATTATTAAGAGCATTAAAAGCTTCAGATTTGCCTTTTTGAGCTTGGAGCATTTTATTTTCAGGAGTGTATGAGACTCGTATTAGATTTATTTCAGCACTCGCCATCTTCTCGCTCAGATCTGATCGTTAGTCTTTTTATTGAACCTTTTTAAATCGTCTCATACAAAAACACTGTTTTCTTCTTCAGGCTGCATTTTCTATTCAGGTTTAAAGGCGAGTGTTTGTGTGTAAAGGCGGAGGTCTAGACTCCCCGTCTGGGACGCGTCTACCTCGGAGGTGTGAACTACACGCAGGTGATTTTAATAATCTGAATGTGGAGCTCAGAAAATCCACGTAAGCAGCTGCGTAACCCGACTCTGAATACCAGCAACTTTCCTCACTGAACTTTTGGACTTAAATCTCTGATGCTAAATACAGATATATGGTACAATGCGATACTAATGATATTATTAATATTTATATTAAAGCACATATCAGGATGCTAAAGATCCCAGAGTTCCCAAAGTCCCATATTTCCAATATTGTATGTTCCAAAGGTTCTACATTCCCAGCTCTTAAGTTCCCAAGACTCTGTATTCAATATAAAAATAATTTTAACTCTAAACATATATTTACAACCGCACACACACATGCTAATAGTTTGGTGTGTGAGCTGTAAGCAGTCAGGTTTATGCTTTACCAGAGACTCCAGCATCTTCAGGTTCCTTTAAGGATGAACAGGTCAATCTATCTCTGGCTGAAAGATCCTCCCTGGTAACAGATGGTAGAGTTTCGACTCCGAGACATAAATTTTGACATAAATTTCCATATTAATCTAAGAATTATGACTCCTCTACATATGTTCCAAACATCCAGTGACAGTGTTTACGTCCTGAGTGTGTGTGTATCTCATCTCCGAAGCTCTGACGCTCCGTCCTCTCGGCTCTCAACAGGGAATAAATCAGCCGACGTGTCGAGCTTGTTTAAATAGAAGCACTTACACTTGCAGTTTTGCTAAAATCCTGCACTACTGAGCGCTCCGACTTTCACACAAACCACTGCTGAGGACATGCAGATCTGGAATGTGTATTAAAATCAAATAATATTAGCATGCTGTGTTACAGTGAGAAGGAATACATTTGGTCCTGCATCATTATTTATTTTAATATCGATAATGGAGCAGCGTCGCTCCTTTAGCTTTTTATATACAGTAATATATCACCAGTAGCGATCAGCGGGGTCCAAGCACTGCATTTAAAACAGGCCATGTTTTGTCTACAGATTTTCAGCTTAATTCAAAACAGCTGGAAATCAAACTGTATAAAATTCAGCAAAAAAAAACAGCTGTTGGAAAAGTGCTTCAGCATACAGTGGAGTTTTTATTTCCAGTGTTATTATTTTTCTATTATAAACAGGAGCGAGACAAAATCTCGACTGTTTGCAAACGGATACAACTCTAAGCAAAAAATAATGCTTGAATAGTGAGGATGATGTTGTTCTGCATTCTGATGGGTCAGAAGGTGTTGATTAGTTTTCTATAACAGCAGCTCTGACAGTAGTGCAGGTTTATATTAATGCACTGGTTCTAATACGTTATTGTTTCTATAGCAACAGCTCGTTCACAGGGACGTGTACAGCACACGCTCCACATAAATTTTTATTCTTAATAAAAATGTAATAATAAAAAATTTAAATTAAATAAAAAAATAATAAAAATTATTATTATTATTATTATTATTATTATTATTATTTCCCCCACTGTTAAACATTATCCATCTTTTTCTTGGCAATCTTCAATACATGTCTAGAGTTAAACAAATAGAGTTTAAAGTTATAGTTAATAATAATAATAATAATAATAATAATAATAATAATAATAATAATAATCTAAAGTCACATATATTCATACAAATAGTGAAAGTTTATAAGAAAATAAAAGAGGCACTATTTTGTAAACAAGTACACATAAATAAATAAATAAATAAATAAATGTTTTACTTTTTCTAAAAACGTATGTAATTGTTGGTAAGGTGAAGTTTTCTTCTTCTTTATGTAACGGTGATGGAAGGAGTCTCCAGTGTCAGCACTTTGTAACAGTCAGAGGTAAAGCTGGAACTGTAAGTTTTGCGACGTCTTCAGGACAGAGGAGTTTACGCTTCTTCTTTGCGGTTTCTCACTAACATGCGGAAGAAGCTGCTTCTGAGAGAGAAATTCTTTAATAAATGAATAATTGTAATTGTTGGAAAGTTGCTGTGGTGTAAGAGGAATAAAACACTTGGGGACGTGCTGTTAGAGGAAAATAATCAGCTTGTCGGTGGTAATCTTCTATTTTTGACCGTATATGTATTTATCATTACTCTGATGTCCTGATTTAATTAAAGAGTAAAATAGATGAACTTGTCTGGTCTTTAGTAAGATTAATAGTGACATGGGAACGTTCTCGTCGTATCCGTGCGATCTCGCCCGCCTGCTGCTGTGAGGTCAGGAGTAAAGGCGGAGCGATGTGATTGGACGTTTCCGTTTGTGAATACACGCTAATAAAGCAGCTCTCTCTCTGACTGCACAAAGCATGGAGTGACCTGAAACCACCACTGAACTGCAGACAGGAAATGAGACACGAGGTCACGAACTCTCCTGACCTTTGACCTTGTCAGTGTGTGACCGAATGGACCGAGCGTTCCACACACTGAACTCATTCTCTGCTGGAACTGAATTACTTTTATACACAAAATGCAGGAACTATGAATTATTTATTAGCTGCATGTGGGTTTGGCGTGTGTTAGAGTGTATTATTTAACATATTTTCCACACGATGAGACAAATAACAGGCATTATGACATCACCAGCAGTGACAGTGATGCAGGGAAGTGGGCGGAGCCAGGTGATGGAGTAAAATGTAACTTTATGCAAATGAGAAGTGAAACTTTGTGGTAGTAACCAATGAGGGTGAGGAATAGTGGGACTTAGTATTTATTTATTTATTTATTTATTTTCCTCACTGTGAAACATTATCCATCTTTTTTTGACAATATTCAATACTTGTTTAAAGTTAGAGTTAATAATAATAATAATAATAATAATAATAATAATAATAATAATAAAGTCACATATATTGACACAAATAGGGAAAATTTATAAGAAAATAAAAGAGGCACTATTTTGTACACAAGTACACATAAATAAATAAATAAATAGTGTAAAACAGTCTAAATGTACAAAAAGTAAATGTTATTTATTTATTTATTTATTTATTTATATAATTAATGGTTTCAGTAATAAATCAATTCATTAATTAGTGGAAAGATTTAAAGTCACTGTTTTATTAGTGGAGTGATAAAAAGAGCACTAAAGCAATTACCAAGGATGAGAGCGCGCATGAGACAGACGTCCTGCTGTACTTAATAAACAGTTAACAGTAAGTGGTATAAACACACACACACACACACACACACACACACACACTGTGACTGATCTTCTCGGATTGAGTTATGTGAGAAATGAATATTTCATACATTTTGTCAGCTCCAGTTTGCCATAATGAAGAAGTCATTAGGTGCTAAGCGAGTGGCGGCGGAGCGTCAGACGTGCTGCTGTCTCAGGTACGGCGCAGGACTCGCTGATGGAGACCTTCCACAGGCCACCACCTCATTTCCAGCTTTAAGCCTTTCATTAAGACTCAAATGTCTGAGGCCTGTGACTAATGAAACGCTCACCAGGAGAGTTTGTGTGATTTATTAAACCTCTGAAGCTGTGATGATGAATCAGTCTGACCGGATATCGCTATATTAACCTCATACTTTATTTTTATTAGATAATTGTATAAAATATAAAATTCATATCATACCAGGATACATAATATCACAAATAAATATTATTATATACAAGAACATTCTGCTGCATCTTACATCTCACACCAATCAGCCAATCAGACCACAGTTCCCGCCCACATCACCACTGCGACCAATCAGACCACAGTTCCCGCCCACTGCGACCAATCAGACCACAGTTCCCGCCCACACTACCACTGCAACCAATCAGACCACAGTTCCCACCCACATTACCATTTTACCAGGATTTCTAAAGAATAAAAACATTTTAATCATTTTTAATTTTAATTTCTTTTATGTTAATTACAATATAAATAATGACAATTTATTTTAATTAATTAATTATGAGTTTAAAAACTGAGTTAAATTAAGGCATTTAAGACGTATTATATGTTTTAAGGTAAATTTACAACATTTCTCTGATGTCATAGCAACAGGCAGTGATGCTAACAGTGATGTCATTAGAGGAGTCCATCAGGGTTAAAGAGAGCATTGATTGGAGATGAAAAGTGCTTGATGATTTGATTAATAATGAATAAAGTAATGATCTGGTGACGGGTTGAAACCTGCGGTGAGGTGAAGCGTGTAGAGGAGAGGCTGATGGAGCCGTGTGGAGAACCTTCACTGCCTGGATATACGATTAAATCATCTGCGACAACTCGATTTGCCACTCTTCAGCAGCGTGCGAGAGGAGAGACGTTATTTAATTCACACGCCTTCGACCTTGGAATAATTTAATCATTTCTCCTCACGGGAGAAAACAACCAAACACACCAATGTGATAATTTATTCCAACAATCTGCTTCTCTCGTCCTTCACCACGTATCTTTATCCACAACTCTCTCTCTCACACACACACACACACACACTCTTTATCGTGAGACTCAGGTGTGTGTTTGAGTGTTGGCTCAAAACCCTCAGACTTTTTATTTTCTGCACAAATGCAACATTTGTGTATCATATGAAGCCAATAATATATTTAATTTTTAAAGGTATAGCTATATGAAAGATATCATTTACATATCATTTACATATCATTTACATATTATTTACATATCATTTACATATATTCCACTTTACCCCACATGTAAATCAGCTGAGACATGTTCAATGTCTGAAGTTTGCTTCGTTAGTGTTACGCTGGAGCTATCAGGCTAATGTCGTTTACAAGTAACGTGTGTGTGTGTGTGTGTGTGTGTGTGGTAATATTCAGACGGGATTAGTTTATTTTTTTAAATTCTGATTGTTTAACATGGGATAAGTGATGAGTGTATAGATCTCAGAGATGGGCGTGTCTTCACCACATGCACGCTTAAAACTCTATATGTACAACACACACCTTTAATACACACTGAATTTTTGTTGTAGGGGGCGTGGCCTCAGTAGTAGGTCACATGACCAAACTGTGTCTGTAGTCTGTACCTGTGCTAGGAACTTCACTCAATAACACCATTTTAAACGTCATCTATATTTAATCATTGTGCATTTTAAACGTTTAGTTTCAGTGGGAGATGATAGAAAAGAGAAAAGAGAAAAGAGCGAGCGCTTCCTCGAGCGTCGTCATACTGAAGAAAAATAAAATAAAACCTATTTTCCCACAGAATATAACCCCATTAACACCATCTTTACCAGCAGGTCTGTTCAGACGGGGTAAATATTACCTGGAGTTTCTACTGCTCAGTTTATAGAAGAGAAAATACGCCGTCATCTTTCCAGACTAATGACACGACGGATTCAGACCAAACTCCTAGACTTACTCCGGGAATAATGACATCACACACCTCCACATGGAAAACTAATCCCGTCTGAGCAGGGCTCCAGTCCTCCAGAGCCTTTAGTGTAAAGATCTGCTTTAATCTAGAGACCAATACGCGTTCACGCTGAGTAACACACACACTCTTTCACGCTCTTTCACACACTCCTTTACTTCAAACATGCAACTACACAGCTTAAGGTTGTCGTCTGAAGGAAATCGATACCTATCTGATTATTTTTTTATTTAAAAAGCTTTAAACTTATTTTTTTAAAAAGTGAAACACTTAAATACAGGAACAAATACACAACTAAAAACACAACTTACACTCAAAAATCACTCACTGCAGAATAAATTTAATAAAGTATAAAATATAAACATTAAAATCAATCCTAAAAGAACACAATCTATTCTCTTTACACGTAAACATTTCCCATTAAAAAATCTTTCACAAATCTAATTCCAATCTTTCTTCTGTTGCAGAATTGGAGCAAATTCATTCTTTTTTCCCTCCGTTATCCGATCCATCATTATGTACTGGTATTTTTTCCCCTGTGTTTCAGATCAGTTCCATCTCTACTTTCTCATATTTATAGAAAAGACACATTTTGCTTGATGGACTACATTCCAGACACATTATTCCTTTAAATCCTGCTTAAACACCCTTAACATTGCCGTATTCCGAATACGATGTTTACATGCGTCCGGGAATCGGAATATTCCTGTACACGTGGTTGTTGTAAGTTTGCCGATCTTCACATGCGCTTTTCCTTTCCCGCTGTTATTTCCCGGGAGATTCAACATGCTGCTGTTGGTTACAGAGTACACTCAGTTTAATTACGACTCTAAAACTTCTCACCATCAATAATTCCCGAAAACTCCGCCCCGAAACGGAAAGGGTCGGATACGCATCTGTTAAGCTGAGCGTCTGTTAGCACCCACAATTCCTTGCGGGATGAGCACGCACATAAATCTGCTTTCAGTGGATCTTCTGAATAAGGTGTTTACATGCAACACACTTCTGATTAAAACAGGAATATTCCAGGAACAGGAATCGGAATTTGGGAAATCAGTATATTGTCTTAATCTGAATCAGATTGCAATCAGATTGAAGTGTTTATGTGACTCAGTACTAATCAGAATATCACCAAATTCCGATTAATATCGGAATACTGATGTGCATTTACACGTAGTCAGGAAACTGAGACTAAATTGAGGGCAGGTTTAAACTTCTGAGCGCATTACAGAAACTTCAGGTTCATTGCTGTTTATTATTAAAGCCTCGTGTGTCACTGCGTAAGAAATCCTCACATGAAGCTGAATATCTGTGAACATCCTTCAGTTCTCCAGATGACGCAACATGATGGAGGAGCTGCAGCTATTTCTGAGTGTAAATCTGAGTGTAAAGGTGAGTCACTGCTAAAGGAAAAAGCTACTTTAAATAAATCTTTCCTGTGGAGTGAGAGTGATGTAGTCGCATCTCATACACTCAGCACATTTTCATTAGATTAATTATGAAACTCTTATAATCGTTTCATAATGAGTAACTCATAACGAGTCTAAACTCCAAACTAACATTCCCTGGATATTAATTAATTAATTAATTAATTCAATTTAATTCATTATTGTTGTATCATATCATATCTCTGTTACACAGCACTGCAGTTACGCAATACAGCAGCAATAACCCAGACAGTTAATTAAAAATATATAATATAAATAATATAAACTATAATAATAGCCTGAATAACCTGTGACATCAGAACTCTGAATTATAAACGATAATAATTATCACTGTAATCTCCCTGCTCCAGTCACTACATACAGTATGTTATATATTATATCTCTCTGATGTATTCACAGCGTTATGTAGGTAAGGAATAAATCACTCAGGGGTGTGCTCTTATAGGAAAACAATCCACGCCAGAGTGTGTGATGCAGCCTGACACAAAGCATCTTTACTCTTATTTCTCTATAACAGCATGTCTGCAAGTCTTTTATTCCTCTTACACCACAACAATTCGCCAACGACTACAATTTTTTATCTATAATAGAATGGCACGTCACGCTTTTATCCATTTACAGTTACAATTAACGTCTGAGAGACAAGTGAGTTCCTGTTGTCACTTACGTTATAGCAGCTATAAACACTCGTTCCCTCACCAGCTTCTCTTTATTCTCTCTTCAAGTTAATAAAACGCAGTTTGTTCCGCATGTTAGCGAGAAACCGCAAAGAAGCGTAAACTCCTCTGTCCTGAAGACGTCAGAAAACTTAAAGTTTAAACTCAGCTTTACCTCTGACTGTTACAAAGCGCTGACACTGGAGACTCCTTCCTTAATGTTAAATAAACTTCCATTACGTACCGTACACGTCCCTGTGAATGAGCTGTTACGCTGTTACTATAGAAACGATGGCGTATTGTTAGTTAGTTATTTGCCAGGAGAAGCAATGTAGAGATGAACGTGTTGGTCTTTTTCACAGCTCAAATATTCGACACACAAAATAAGTGAGTCGTTTAATTCCTGGGGTTTCATTATGACTTCATTTGTGTTTGTGTCTTTGGCTAAACTACAGAAACTACATGACTTTTCTATTACACAGCTTGTGTTTTCTCTTTCACATAAACATTTACACTGGTCATACATGTTTATTATAATCTGAGGCTCCATTACAGACTATTTGTGCAATAATTTTACTTCCTCATAGTGAGAAACTCAGCGCTCCAGTAAAAGAACGACACTGCAACCAGTGTGAATTAAATACCTGCACAGTAAATAAAGTTTAAACCTATGATTCTTAATTTTTGCTTTTTTGCACTGAATTTCACTCGATGTTAAAGGTGTTTGAAGGAGTTTTACTCCACGCTCGATCCCGATGCACTGCACTTAGGAAAAGAAATCTGTAAAAGTTGAAAAACAAAAACAGCTTTAAGGAGCTGAGGTCACATTGTGCAACAGGATTCTGCATCAAGACAAATAAATCAGTTTTAATTGTAGTTCTTCACTACTGTGGTAGAAACGTGGTTTAAAAATCTGCACCGTTTCCTCCGTTTTTTTGTTTTCTAGCCTAGCAGTGAACCTCCACCTCTAAACGTCTACACTTACACACCTGGTTTTTGCTAATCTCTCACTAGTTTTGGGTAGAAAAGTGTATGTGCGTCTTATAGACCAGCACAAAGATGCCATAAAGAATGAAATAAGCCCCGCCCCCCAGTACAGGCCAATAATTAGCTTAAAGTGTTTTAATGATCATAATAAGTTTTAAAGTCATATTTTTGTTATATTTTTCATTAAACTGACCTTGCTCTTTAAAGTAAGTAAGTAAAGTAAAGTAAGTTTTATTTATAAAGCACATTTAAATTCAGCATTACACTGACCAAAGTGCTGAACACAACTAATACAACAAATTTTAAAATAGAATAAAAAACAACAATAATAATAATAAAACAATAAAATCAACAACAAAGTTATTAAAGTTTCATTAAATCAGCAATCTAATGTCATTATATTCTTTTTAACATCATCACATGTGAACATAATAACTCGAGAGTGCAAGAACAAATGAATGTGGGTCACCTTCTCAGGTTAATTCCCACACTTTACTTCTCTTTCAGGTCGCCGGAATTTATAAATAAATTTATTCCTCTGCCATGTGTGCCAGTTTGAAACCTGAACTTTTAAAGGTCTTCTACTCTTACACTGACTTCTCCAGCACTATGGCTATTAATTATGCCATCAATCACAGGCCGAGTGACAGCCAAATAATACGCAGGCTGAATTAATATCAGAAAAAAGCTGCTAACAATCACTGACATTGTTCAGCCTGACATTCAGACGACTGAACAACAATGGATTCTGACGCAAGCTCACAGCTCACCATTTTCACCGTTGCAGATGCATGAGAACACACACACTCTGCTCTGATATTCGTTTCACTGCAAGAAGCTGCCTTTGGGTATCTGATTACCTTAAATACACACTTTAAACTTCTTATTCACTACCCTTATATTAGTGTGTAAAGAGCAGATGCTATAAATAAATACTCGGTATATCATTATATTTTAGACTACTTTATTCAAATCTAAGATAAATGTATCCATTCATGTCCTAATTTTTTACAAGAGACTGATTCTTCTTTTACAGCTGATATCATTGAAAAGATTTATTGGATAAAATGAAGATTAAATATTGCTCAGTGAATCACGATCCAATCAATGTGGTAATAAATTGTAATAAATTCTTCCTTTCCTCATTTCTTGCTCCAGCTCCACCTCGGCTAGGCCCAAGACAGCGAATAGCACTCATGCTAATTTGTCTCAACTTTGTCTTCCTTGGCTGTTCAGTCAAATCCTTTTTGAGCTACGTCTTTGCAAAATTGTGCATCTTTTACAGCTCCAGCTCAGAGACATATATACTAGCTCAGTGTTATACCTTGCACTGGAAAACACAATCTGTACAGGATGTTCACATCAGGCTGGAGTTCAAAGGAAAACTTCCCACACGAGACAACCTGTATTAAACCTGTACTGTCTTAGAAACCCACCACAAAGAACTCTGATTCTTCTCAAGTTACAGCCCCAGACTCTGATTCTTCCCTTGTTACAATAGTAGATCCTTTCCCAGTCTTAATCCCAGGTCCCAATCTTTCCACAGTCTCAATCCCAGGTTCCGATCTTTCCACAGTCTCAATCCCAGGTTCCGATCTTTCCACAGTCTCAATCCCAGGTTCCGATCTTTCCACAGTCTCAATCCCAGGTCTCGATCTTTCCACAGTTTCAATCCCAGGTTCCGATCTTTCCACAGTCTCAATCCCAGGTCTCGATCTTTCCACAGTCAATTCCTGTCTCTGATCCTTCCACAGCCTCAATCCCAGGTCCTGATTCTTCAACAGTCTCAATCCCAGGTTCTGATCCTTCCACAGTCTCAATCCCTGGTTCCGATCATTCCACAATCTCAATCCCAGTTTCCAATCTTTCCATAATCTCAATGCCAGGTCCCGATCCTTCCACAGTCTCAGTACAATGTTCTGATCCTTCTATGGTCTCAGTCCCAGGTTCTGAACCTTCCAGAGCCTCAATCCCAGGTCTCAATCCTCACACAGTCTCAATCTCAGGTTCCAATCTTTCCACAGACTCAATTTTCCAGATTTTTCCACAGTCTCAATCCCAGGTTCCGAATCCTTCCACAGTCTCAATCCCTGGTCAAGTCAAGAACTCCAAGACCATGATGCAACACATAACAATACAGTAGTACAGTACACAAGACTACATTAAGTGCAAATACACAACAGTGTGGGAAGAGTGCAGAACAGTAAACACGCAGAACAATAAATAGTGTTGTGTGATGGTGAATGATCTCCTCGGGTCCTCCTGAAGTTAACTATCATCTCTTTGCTCAACATTAAGAGATAGAATGTTGTCTCTACACCATTCTGAGAGCTGGTTCACCTCCTTCCTGTATGCTGATTCAGCATTGTTGCTGACGAGGCCCACAACTGCAGTGTTATCAGCAAACTTGTGATGTGATTTGAACTGTGCTTTGCAGTACAGTCATGAGTCAGCAGTGTGAGCAGCAGTGGACTGAGCACACAGCCATGGGGAACGCCAGTTCAGTGTGATGCAGCTGGAGGTGGAGCTGCTGAACCTGACAGTCTGGGGTCTCCCTGTCAAAAAGTCCAGGATCCAGTTGCAGAGGAAGGTGGTCAGACCCAGCAGGCTCAGCTTTCCTAGTAGTTGTTGTGGGATGATTGTGTTGAATGCTGACCTGAAGTCTATGAACAGCATCCTTACATACAAACATACATGTCCAGGTGAGATCTCACCAGGTTCTCACCTGTTTCAGAACCTGTTTGGTATGTTTCAGAAGTGGTCTGTATGTTGGGATTAGAATAACAGAGATGTGGTCTGGGCAGCTGAGGTGGTGGTGGTGGTGGTGGTGGTGGTGGGGGGTGTAAGCAATTTGAATGTTGGTGTAAACAAGTTTTTGTTCCATGGGTTGCAAAATCAACATGCTGGTAGAATTTTGGCAGCACTCTTTTCAGGTTTGCATTGTTAAAGTCTCTGATGACAACAAAAATCAATCGAGGAGTGCTGTTTGTAGGTTTACGTAGAGTTCATTTAGTGCTTCTCTTGGCATCAGGCAATACCGCGGTTCGGGGGCCTACTTCACCTAGCAGCCCGAGGTTGCGTAGCTCTTACTGCACTCCATCATTTATTTCTCCTAAACTTTGTTTTCCAATGTTCATCAGTAGTTGGTGATTATAGACATGTTCACCAGTGTTTCCAAATCACATCCCTGGTAAAAGTTTCCTAAATAGTATGGACTATACATAACAGAGCACCATATTTCAGGACCCAAAGTGGCCACTCCGTGCTACAGTGCTCCATCTTGCTTAGGAATCCGACTCTAATCCATTCCCATTCACAGTCCCTGGCACTTCTCCTTCCCAAGTCACATAAAATATTTGCGTCTGTGTTGTGTTTGTTTGTACTTGTCTCGCTGTCTTCTCAGTATATCTTCTTTGGTTTGTGTCCTCCTTTTGTTAAGTCTTGAATTTCCACTGCAGTTCCTATGTGCTTGTTTTTTTATCTAGTTTTCCGAGTTTGTTAGTCTGGAATTTATGGTTTTGACCCTGTCCGCATGTACCTTGGAGAAACATGAATAAAAAGACAATCCATCTACATCATAACATCTGTCTCCTGTGTGATAAGCTCATATCTTAATCATTTTTCATGTCCTCGTACCTGCATCTAAACCCCAATGCGATCTGTGTGAAAATTCTTTCCATGTCTTGTACTCCTTTGTGAGCTGCACCATTTTTTCTCACATTGTTTCTACTAACAGTTTCCTCAAGCATTTATTTTAGGATTATAAATTCAAGGAACAAAATGAGGGGATAAAGACTGAATTTGAGCAGCGTGAAGATAAATCTCCCATCAGAGTGAGGGCAGATGAGACGGTCTTATTCTTCTTCTCCTCTAAACACAGTGCATCTGAGAGTCTGGATAGAAAGAGAAAGGACGAGTTTCATAAAAAAGTTATAATTACAGATCTCATTTCCCCAAAGCTTGTGTTTTATTCTCCCTAAACTGAAGAATAATGGATGATCTGAGATTGTCTTACGCTATAATCGACAGCATGAATGATTCATAAAACTGCAAAAAGCCTTTTATCCGCTTAGAAATGTTCTCACTGAGCGAGACGACGGCTTCAGAACATCTGAATATGCATTCATCTATCTGTCTGTCAGTCAATCTATCTATCTATCTGTCTGTCTGTCTGTCTGTCTCTCTGTCTGTCTGTCTAAACTGAAGTTGTGTGTTTTCATCAAACACCATATGTTTACTTTCAGCTCAGAACAAGCGTTGGACGTTTGAAAGCCACATGAATATTTATCACAACTGTAAACACATCACAGCACAGACAGTAAACACATGATGTAAGAAGATGTAAACAGCAGCAGACGACACAGCGCTGAGGTGACGAGGTCATGTGGGAGTGGGGTTTTCAGGAAATACACTCGCCTTTAGGAAGAGAAAAAGGCCAAAGTCATGATCACTAACAGTATACACAATTCCAGCTACTGAAGAAAGCCGATTGGACCGGGGGCAGGAGCAAAGCTAGTGATACTGATAATGATAAACACATGATGTGCTTTCTGTTCAAGTAGTTAAAGTTGTGAGAACACAACTGTTGTTTGGCAGCTGGAAAATATATCAATGCTGAGCATTAGCTAGCTAGCACACAGCCATTAGGTCCTGTGTATGGACAAAGTAAAGATTCAGGGACAGTGGAAATGAAACAATCATCCAGAAAGCAGCCGGTAAATTACTAATAAAAAGGATACTGTACGCCTAAAATTTTGAATAATTTAGCCAGTATGCAGCTGTTTAGGCTTTAAATGGAAACTGGAAAGACAGAGAGAGTGGAAATGATTCAGAATGATTCAGAACATCAACATTTACCTAAGATGATTGTCGGTGAATTACTAAGTAAACAACATTGCATGGCTAAAAATATGATTTCTCTAGCTAGCGTGCACTGAAATCTTTTAAATGGACAATAGAAAGATGCAGCGAGAGTGGAAATGAAACAAAACCACCCAGAACATTGACATTTACCACAGATGTGTTGTTAAATTACCAAGAAAAGACTCCATACAACTAAAATTATGATGTAAGTACACTTAGCATTGATTGCTAACACAAATAACATGGGTTCAACTATATATAAGAGCTTGTGAACTCTGCGTTATCAGAAAATGTCTTCTGAAAAGTGCCTGTGCATGTGGAATCTTATCATAAACATGGTGAACCCTCGACCCTGACTTTCCTGTAAGCCTCCAGCCGTCTTCCTGAGCTGTATTATCTCATCTTGTTTCTGGTGTCAAGCCCCAGCATGCTAATCTTCGCTTTTTTCGACCTCTGCCTGCCTGTTAAAACTCAGATAATGGATTTGGTATCTCTGCTTGTTATCTGACCCCCGCTATGGACAATGATTCTCCGAAAGGACAAATCCAAAATAACCTGAAATGGAGAGGGTTATGCTAATTTATGCTAATGCTTTTAAAACAAAGATGACACATGGGGCTGTTTTTGTGCACTAGATGGTTGGGAGTCTTGTAAATGAGGCCATTTTCTGAAAATTAGACTACATTACATCTCTGTCCCAACAAGCAGCTATAATTCCTGTACAATATGGAATAATTACCCTCTCCACCAGCCCTAAGAATAACCTGAAGGAGAAAATGGTTGGGTCATTAATTAAAGCCCGTCGTTTCACCATTGTTCCTGCCAATGAACCGACTCAAGTGTTTTTTGTGGCTAATGGATGTTTCCTGTTATATGAGCATTAATCATGCTGGCGTTGATGCAATTTTTACAGCATGCAGCAGATTTAAAGGTCCACTAAATCATAAATTCAGAGCAGATTTAATGGACGATGTGTCTCGCCTTTGCGTGTCCTGATGCTCCTGTCGGTATATTTCAGGATAACGATCAGCTGATGGCTCGGAAATACAGGAAATAATTCCAGCACCCCTCATTTTCTCCACGTTTTCATATCCATTATCATTAATTATCACAAGTGTTTTTGTGCGATAAATACACTTCCAGTTAAATGATTTTTTTAAACAAGAGTTCCATAAAAGCCCTAAATCTGTGTATTTAAAGACTTGCTCATCATTCATTCTTAGATTAAAAAGAAGTTATTGATATGCCACGTGGTCACCACGGCACCCAGTCGTTAGTGTCTGCGAGTGACCTGTGCCGTCACCGTGAGGTCCTGATGTGTAGTGCACTGTTCACGAGGGTGAGGTGACTGCCCTGACGGGAAAGGAACTGCTCCTGAACCTAGACGTGACCTGATGACAGGGGTGAGTGGAGTGCTTGATAACACTGGATGCTCTTCTTGCATGAAGGTAGATGCTTTCATTCTGTTAATTGTGTGCCAACATGCAGCTTTAATGATCCTCTGCAGTGTTTTCTGTTCAGCCTTGTTGCAGTTAGCATACTACTCCATACAGCACTGTGTGATGACGGTGCAGCAGCAGAAGCTGACCACCAACTGACCTTTCTTCAGCCCCCTCAGGTAGAATAGCCAGTGCTGGGTTTTGGCAGTGACTGCGGAAGTGTTGATCCCCCAAGACAGGGCATGAGTAAGGTTGAGGAACTTGTAGCTGGACACCACCTCCACAGCCTCTCTGTTTATGAGCAGTGGTGTGTGTGTGTGTGTGTGTGTGCATGGCCCCTGGACTATGATCAACTCCTTAGTTTTCTTGATGTTAAGGATCAAGTTATTGTCACTGCACCAAGCTGCTTGGTTCTTCACTTCCTACCTATAAGCAGACTCACTGTGGTTAGAGTTTAGTCCAATCACTGTTGTATCGCCTGCGTATTTGATGATGGTGTCAGAGGCGTGGCTGAGAACACGGTCATGAGTGTTGTGGGGGTAGAAGAATGGGCTCAGCACAGTCCTGGGGTGTTTCTGTGTTCAGGGTCAGGATGGAGGATGTATGCTGGACAAGCTGGACTGTCTGAGTGAGGTTAGTTAAGGATGGAGGATGTATGCTAGCTGAGCTTGACTGTCTGAGCGAGGTTAGTTAAGGATGGAGAATGTATGCTGGCCGAGCTTGACCGTCTGAGTGAGGTTAGTAAAGGATGGAGGATGTATGCTGGACAAGCTGGACCATATGAGTGAGGTTAGTTAAGGATGGAGGATGTATGCTAGCTAAGCTTGACCGTCTGAGCGAGGTTAGTTAAGCATGGAGGATGTATGCTAGCTGAGCTTGACTGTATGAGCGAGGTTAGTTAAGGATGGAGGATGTATGCTAGCTAAGCTTGACTGTATGAGCGAGGTTAGTTAAGGATGGAGGATGTATGCTAGCTAAGCTTGACTGTCTGAGTGAGGTTAGTTAAGGATGGAGGATGTATGCTAGCTAAGCTTGACTGTCTGAGTGAGGTTAGTTAAGGATGGAGGATGTATGCTAGCTAAGCTTGACTTTCTGAGTGAGGTTAGTTAAGGATGGAGGATGTATGCTAGCTAAGCTTGACCGTCTGAGTGAGGTTAGTTAAGGATGGAGGATGTATGCTAGCTAAGCTTGACTTTCTGAGTGAGGTTAGTTAAGGATGGAGGATGTATGCTAGCTGAGCTTGACTGTCTGAGCGAGGTTAGTTAAGGATGGAGGATGTATGCTAGCTAAGCTTGACTTTCTGAGTGAGGTTAGTTAAGGATGGAGGATGTATGCTAGCTAAGCTTGACCGTGTGAGGATGGGCAGTTAAGAAGTCCGGGATCCAGTTGCAGGCTGCTAAGCTAAGGCCCAAGTTGAGAGATTTAGTGACCTGTTTTTCAGGGATTATGGCAGAGCATCCTGGCATATGAGTTCTGATTCTGTAAATGATCCAGTGCAGTGTGATGGTGTCGTCAGTGGATCTGTTCATCCGTTAGAGAAACTGGTGAGGGTTGAGTGCAGGTGAGACAATGCTCTTGAAAAGTACAAGTATGTAGGATATTACCAGTGTCTCTAAGCACTTTGTGATGATTGGACTAAGCACCTCTGGTGTGTAGTCATTTGAGCTTGTTGCCCCTGATTGCTTTAGTGCGGGGATAATGGTGGGGACTACAGACAGACAGAGACAGAGAGAGAGAGAGAGAGAGAGAGAGAGAGGGGGAGAGACAGACAGACAGACAGAGACAGAGAGAGAGAGACAGAGAGAGAGAGAGACAGAGAGAGAGAGACAGAGAGAGACAGAGAGAGAGACAGAGAGAGAGAGACAGAGAGAGACAGAGAGAGAGAGAGACAGAGAGAGAGAGAGAGAGAGGGGGAGAGGTTGAAGATCTCTGCAAGTTGGTTAACGAAACGATTTCCTTTACAGGATCAATAACGTAACCCTTTGTCTCTCTAGCTCTCTTGCAGTATGAACAGTATGTGTTAACACGTCCAGCATACAGGCTCAGGCTCAACACCAAACGTGTCCCTGCTCCCCATGTAAGTGCAGTAATGAGGGTGTGAACTAATGTGTTTTAACACCCTTTAAAGTGCACTACATGTCGAGCAGAGCGCCATTGGGAACGCAGCCTGACTGCCGTGTCACTACTGAATCCTGGGTGAAAAGTATTATAACAATAACAATGTTTAAAACACTCAGTAATGTATCCAGAATGTTCACCCATCATCTGCATCACATTCGTCTCCTTCGATGTCCATCTGTGTGTCTGTGTGTGTATATTTACAGTAGGTGAATTGTAATAATTAGAGCATCTCGTGTATCAGACTTTATATCTCTATGTACTCTCTGTGTCTGATACACTTTCTGTCTGATACACATGGTTCGGAGTTTATGCTGATGATTAGACGCTCTCTCTAATACAAAGACTTTGTGAGTTTGTTAATGTGATGATCTGATGTAACGTAAACACCTTGTACACGATAAAAAGAGGCTGAGATGCTTCAGTGGACAAATCAGTGGATTATTAACAAACAGCCTCTTTATCTCTCTCTCTCTCTCTCTCTCTCACACACACACACACACACACACACACACACAGAGATGAGCTTGTCAGGTTTTTTCTGTATTATAAATAAATTGCACTCTCTGTATTCCACAAGCACAGCCCTCGCTGAGGGAAGAGCTCGTCCCGGAGACAGGACACTCAATATGCAGCTCGTTAAACAGCAGATGGACAAACAAACTGTCTCCTGCTGAGGGAGCGCTGATGAAAAGGACTTAATAAATGATTCCATTTCACTTTCAGCACTGCATTTGCATTCATTATGCACAAACTCATCTCACAGAAATACGGGAACGAGAAATATTTATAAACTAAGACGCATCCATGTGAGACAACCTCATAAAATGCTGAAATTTATCTCGATATCCTGTTAGTATAAATTTATAGCATCTCAATTAGAGATACATCACTAATTCTATACTTATAATTACACACTTATAATTACAATTACAATTATACACTAATTATACACTTCTACACTTCTAAAGACTATAATAGCTGTTACATACTGAGTTAAATCCTGAGTCACAGCGTCACTGTTGCCATCTCAAAGCTGACTATCTTCCTATAACACGTCCCTAAGTGTTTTATTCCTCTTATACCACAGCAGTTTACCAACAATTACATTTCTCTCTTCGTTAGTGTTTCTATGGTAACAGCTATAGAACAGAGGAAGAGGAAGACTCGGGAGGCAGGCGGGATTTCAGCAGAACTTTTTTTTCACTTTTATTTCTTAGCAGCTTTTCAGAGCTCTTTCAATAACGCAACAAAAAAACAAACTAACAGAAATGCAACCCAAAAAGGGCCGTTACGAGCTCGCGGCTTTCGCCTCGTTCATGGTTAAGGTGCGTGTGTGTGTGTGTGTGCACATGTGTGTGTGTGTGTGTGTGTGTGTGTGTGTGTGTTAAAAGCTATGCCACTCTCTCACACAGGTGAGGATCCTCATGCATTACCTGTCGACTCCACCCACCTCCTCTCCATTCACAGCTCGACCACGCCCCCTCTGCCGTATGAAGTTTTCTGTAAGGAGACGTTTATTTAACATTATGGAAGGAGTCTCCAGTGTCAGCGCTTTGTAACGGTCAGAGGTAAAGCTTTCTGACATCTTCAGGACAGAGGAGTTTACGCTTCTTTGCGGTTTCTCGCTAACATGCGTAACAAGCTGCGTTTTATTAACTTCAAGAGAGAATAAAGAGGCTGGTGAGGGAATGAGTGTAGTGACTGGAGCAGGGAGATTACAGTGATATTAATTATTATCATTTATAATTCAGAGTTTACACTTTGCACTTTCTCAGTAACATGACAAGCTCAAATCTAACCCTAAGTAAATGTAACTATAAATGGATAAAAAGTATGATGTGCTGTTCTTTAATATATATATAAAATTGTAATTGTTGGTAAGTTGCTGTGGTGTAAGAGGAATGAAACTCTTGGGGACGTGCTGTTCACACCTCCCTGTCGCTCAGTATTGTGCTGTAACACACACAGTGATTTTGAAACCACATTTTGAGACAAAAAAACATAGTTTTTATCTTTTGGATGAGAAAAAGAACAGTGAATTGGGAAATGTCCCTCTAGAGAGATTTGATTTCACCCAAAACTCTTTCCTCATCACTATTGCTCTTGGCTCTCTCAGCAGATGTTGTGACACTGACGACGTCCCTAAAGCTTCTTTCTGTTCAAAAAAAAAAAAAGTGCTACTTCCTGTATAATGTTCTTTCTACATGCAGTAAAGGAGGTCTACACTAAAAGCAATGCATTTCATCTTAATTACAATATAACAAACCAGATTTATAGCGCGCAGCACTGACGTTTAACATCCAGACGTTGTGAAGCCGTCGTCTCGCTCAGTGAGAACATTTCTGAGCGGATAAAAGGCTTTGTGCAGTTTTATGAATCATTCATGCTGTCGATTATAGCGTAAGACAATCTCAGATCATCCATTATTCTTCAGTTTAGAGAGAATAAAAAACACAAGCTTTGGGGAAATGAGAGCCGTAATTATAAGTTTTTTATGAAACCCGAAGACTCTCGAGACTCTCAGATGAAGCGCGTGTGGAGGAGAGAGAATCACGCCGTCTCATCTGCCCTCATTCTGAACAGAGCTTCATCTGAAATTCTTTATTTATGCTGCTGAAGAGTTGGAGGAAATAACTGTGTCAGCTGAAACACACTCACACACACACTCACACACACACACAGCCATACACACACTCACACACACACACACACACACACAGAGACAGAGAGAGAGAGAAATGTAATTCACTGTGAATTATATTTACTATTAATATATTAAGAAAATAATACACACAAGCTTTTATTTTATTACAGAATGACATGCTGTACTTTTTATCTGTTTATATTTACATGTATATTTACACTCCTTCCCCATTGGCCATTTTAAATGCCCCGCCCCCACAAGCGTGTGATTAGTTCCTTGCTGTAGATTCATGTGATTCAGAAAGACTCCATCATCTGCACTCATTTCACTGAAACTAGTCCAAGGACACATGAACAGAAATCCTTCACCATCGTAGCTTATACCAAGTCATGAGAAAAGCTTCTCTCACATGGTGTGCTCAGAATTTCCCTGTGTTTAATCAACGAAAGCTTCTTGTTTCAAGCCAGAGACTATATAAATATTCTAAATCATCTAAGCAAGGCAACATGGAACTTTCCAGGATGTCCTCCAAAGGTCCTCCAGGGTGTTATTTTGTTATTCCAGTAATTTCTGCATGTCTGCAGCTTCAAGGATGTTTTTCTGTTACTGTATAAATGTTTCCAAGATGTAAGGAGGACACGAGACTAAATCTTAAGATGTCGTAATTGCAAAGTGTTTTCAA
>NC_069728.1:21092893-21145393 GCF_027358585.1 Pangasianodon hypophthalmus
AACATATTAGACCTGCCGGTAACATTCATGAGGTTACCAGAATGTTCTTTCATTTTCTGCTATCATTATGAGAACATGCCTTTCTAGCTGAGGTCGTCTGTAAGGGCTCCAAACGTCTGCAGTAATATCAACAACATCGCTCATCTAACACTCGTGTATCGCTACGCTAACACTCTTCTACTGCTCCTCTAAAGAGCTTTCAACATTCAGCTAACATTCAGCTAACATTCGTCTAACGCTCATCTAATGTTCCTCTAATGTTCATCTAATGCTCATCTAACATTCATCTAAAATTCCTGTAATGCTCATCTAACATTCAGCTAACATTTATCTAACATTCAGCTAACATTCATCTAATGCTCATCTAACATTCATCTAACATTCCTGTAATGCTCATCTAACATTCATCTAACATTTATCTAACATTCAGCTAACATTCAGCTAACATTCATCTAATGCTCATCTAACATTCATCTAACATTCATCTAACATTCCTGTAATGCTCATCTAACATTCAGCTAACATTTATCTAACATTCAGCTAACATTCAGCTAACATTCCTGTAATGCTCATCTAACATTCAGCTAACATTCATCTAATGCTCATCTAACATTCATCTAACATTCATCTAACATTCCTGTAATGCTCATCTAACATTCAGCTAACATTTATCTAACATTCAGCTAACATTCAGCTAACATTCCTGTAATGCTCATCTAACATTCATCTAACATTCAGATAACATTCAGCTAACATTCGTCTAACGCTCATCTAACGTTCCTTTAATGTTCGTCTAATGCTCATCTAACATTCATCTAACATACCGCTAACATTTATGTAACATTCATCTAACGTTCATCTAACATTCCTCTAATGCTGATCTAGTGTTCTCCTAACATTTGTCTAACATTCATCTAACATTCCTCTAATCTAATCTAACGCTCATCTAACATTCATCCAATGTTCATCTAACGTTCATCTAAAGTTCATCTAACACTCATCTAACATGCATGTAACATTCCTCTAATATTTCTGTAACGTTCCTCTAATGCTCAACTAACATTCATCTAATGTTCATATAACATTCATGTAATGTTCCTCTAACGCTCAACTAACACTGATCTAACGTTTTACTAACGCTTATCTAACATTCACCTAACAGTCATCTTTCATCTGTCATTCATCTAACATTAATCTAACACTCGTCTACTGCTCCTCTAACGCTCATCTAACATTCATGTAACGCTCGTCTAACATTCATCTAACATTCATCTGACGTTCATCTAACGTGTGTAACACTTGTGTATTGCTACGCTAAGACTCATCTACTACTCCTCTATCGATCTTTCAACATTCACCTAACACTCGTGTATCACTATGCTATCACTCATCTAACATTCATCTAACATTCCTCTAACATTCATCTAACATTCTTCTAATATTTATGTAATGTTCCTCTAACGCTCATCTAACATTCATCTAACATTCATCCAACGTTCATCTAACGTTCATGTAACATTTATGTAATGTTCCTCTAATGCTCATGTAACACTCATCTAACGTCCTACTAATGCTCATCTAACATTCATCTAACATTCATCTAACATTCGTCTAACGTTCATCTAACGTGTGTATCACTAGGCTAACACTCATCTACTGCTCCTCTAATGCTCCTCTAACGTTCATCTAACATTCATCTAACATTCATCTAACATTCGTCTAACATTCATCTAACATTTGTCTAACACTCATGTATGGCTACGCTAAGACTCATCTACTGCTCCTCTAACGATCTTTCAACATTCATCTAACACTCATGTATCTCTATCCTATCACTCATCTAACGTCCCTCTAATGCTCATGTAACGCTCATCTAACATTCATCTAACGCACATCTAACATTCATCTAACATTGATCCAACGTTCATCTAACGTTCATGTAACATTTATGTAATGTTCCTCTAATGCTCATGTAACGCTCATCTAACATTCATCTAACATTCATCTAACATTCATCTAACATTCGTCTAACACTCATCTAACATTCATCTAATGTTCCTCTAATGTTCATCTAACATTCATCTAACATTCATCTAACGCTCATCTAACATTCATCTAACATTCATCCAACGTTCATGTAACATTTATGTAATGTTCCTCTAATGCTCATGTAACGCTCATCTAACATTCATCTAACATTCATCTTTCATCTAACGTTCCTTTACTGTTCATCTAACGTTCATCTAACATTAATTTTCATCTTCACTTAATAAAATGATATTACAGCTGTAACTCAGGGAAATGGAGAGGGAAAGTGGACAGCGCTTATTAAACATCATTAGAATCAGCTTCATGTGTGTGTTTCTCTGGTGTCTTTATAAAATCACACCATGTTGTGTCTCCTGCGCAGAATATTCTAGCAGCTGATGGAAACACACAGCGTCCTGCGCAGGACAGAGGAGTCTGAGATTCATGTGATGATCTGTACAATTCCAGCGGATAAAAAGATGGCACAGTCGGAGAGATAAAGGCGTGTGGCCTGACCCCGGCTCACCCTGCGTCTCCGTCATCATCCTCCAGCCGAGCTCCCAGATCGTTTCATCCTCCCGAAAATGTCAAGGGCATGATGTGCTCACACTGCGGGACTTTATTTTACACACTGCAGGCTCGCAAAAGGACAGGACAAGTACAGCATTCTCTCTAGAAACCCACCATCTGAGCTGTTCAGCCCTCTTTTCAGCGCTTCCTTCCATAAAAACACTTCGATTAGCACCGGACGTGTGACGATTATCGGGAATATACTGTGATAAACGTTATCGTTTCTATAGTAACAGCTCCTTCACAGGGCCATCCTTAGTGTAATAATATCATGAGGATGTCAGTGTCACTGTGAAGGAGCTGTTACTATAGAAACGATAACACATTAGAACCAGGGCGTTAATATTAATATAAACCTGCACTACTGACAGAGCTGCTGTTATAGAGAATTAATCAACACCTTCTGACCAATCAGAGGCCAGCATTCAGCAGCGCCGTGGTGTAAGAAAATATAACGCGTCTTTCAGTGTGTTGTGTTTATGAAATGCGTGTGTTTTTGCCAGAAATTGATGTTGTGTTTTTCAGGGCAGAAGTAAAATCAGACGTCATCTCACTGTGTGTGTGCGTGTGTGTGTGTGAGAGAGAGTGAGACTGAGTGTGTGTGTGTGTGTGAGACTGAGTGTGTGTGTGTGAGAGAGAGAGAGTGTGTGTTTGTGTGTGTGTGTGTGTGTGTGAGACTGAGTGTGTGGTTGTGAGACTGAGTGTGTGTGTGTGTGTGAGACTGAGTGTGTGAGTGTGTGTGTGACACTGAGTGTGTGTGTGTGTGTGACACTGAGTGTGTGTGTGTGTGAGACTGACTGTGTGTGTGAGACTGAGTGTGTGTGTGTGTGTGTGTGTATGTGAGACTGTGAGTGTGTGTGAGTGTGTGAGTGTGTGTGAGACTGAGTGTGTGTGTGTGTGAGACTGTTTGTGTGAGACTGAGTGTGTGTGTGTGTGTGTGAGACTGTGAGTGTGTGTGTGAGTGTGTGAGTGTGTGTGTGTGAGACTGAGTATGTGAGTGTGAGTGTGAGTGTGTGTGTGTGTGAGACTGTGAGTGTGTGTGAGTGTGTGAGTGTGTGTGTGTGTGAGACTGTGAGTGTGTGTGAGTGTGTGTGAGACTGTTTGTGTGAGACTGAGTGTGTGTGTGTGTGTGTGAGACTGTGAGTGTGTGTGTGAGTGTGTGAGTGTGTGTGTGTGAGACTGAGTATGTGAGTGTGAGTGTGTGTGTGTGTGAGACTGTGAGTGTGTGTGAGTGTGTGAGTGTGTGTGTGTGTGAGACTGTGAGTGTGTGTGAGTGTGTGAGTGTGTGTGAGACTGTTTGTGTGAGACTGAGTGTGTGTGTGTGTGTGAGACTGTGAGTGTGTGTGTGTGTGTGTGTGATCCTGTGCAGGAACATTAGAACCCACATTAAACATGGCCGTTAATGATTACAGAACACCCTAACAGTTTTAAAAGCACACTTTACAGCCTACAAATGTCTCCTGAGGCCCTTGGCTCATCTGGACACACTCCACTCCGCGCTGCGCAATCACAGATTTATGAGATCTGAGACGGTTCCCTCCTCGGGCCCGGCGTCTCCGCGTGCAACACGCTATCAGTGTTTCTGTCAGCTTCAGACGATGTATGCTGCAATCTCAGCGAGAGAGCTGGAGTAAAATTCTCCCGCTGCGATATACGAGGCTGGAGCCACGACGCCAGGAAGAGCTGGTCAAATCAGAACATTCGCTCCAGATCCATTACCTTCACACAAAAACGAGCGGCGTGAGAAACGATATCGCTCCAATCACACTCCATCGCTCAGTACGCTGCGTTCTGATTGGCTGAGAAACGCAGTGAGAAGAATACAGAAGATAAAACTGAGTACTGGATCAATACGGTTCTGATTACTGAGAAGCTGTAAAACCATTAACGCTGTGTGTAAGGAGATAAGGAGCATTTACACTTCGCGTTCCTCGGTAACATGACGAGCTGCGTTTTTTTGTCTTATTAACTACAAAAGGACGATCGTTTACAGCATCTGTAACGTAAGTGAGAACAGGAACTAACATGAAGCAGATGTAATGTTACCACACTGCAGTCGATTACTTCCCCATAACAGCACGTCCCCAAGTGTTTTATTCCTCTTACACCACAGTGATTTGCCAACATGTAGCATTTTTAATTTATTAAACAACAAATCTTACTTTTTATCCATTTACAGTTACATTTAAAGTCTCTGAAACAAGTGAGTTCCTGTTGTCACTTACGTTATAGAAGCTGTAAACACTCGTTCCCTCACCAGAGTCTCTTT
This sequence comes from Pangasianodon hypophthalmus, assembly GCF_027358585.1. Taxonomy (NCBI): domain Eukaryota; kingdom Metazoa; phylum Chordata; class Actinopteri; order Siluriformes; family Pangasiidae; genus Pangasianodon; species Pangasianodon hypophthalmus. Next base: position 21,097,761 of record NC_069728.1, read on the forward strand.
ATTCTCTCTCGTAAAGTTAATAAAACGCAGCTTGTTATGTGTGTTACGGAGAAACCGCAAAGAAGAAGCGTAAACTCCTCTGTCCTGAAGACGTCGGAAAACTTAAAGTTACAGCTTTACCTCTGACTGTTACAAAGCGCTGACACTGGAGACTCCTTCCACAATGTTACATAAACATCTCCTTACTTTAAGAAAACATCACCGTATCAATGATTATTTTTAAAATCCATTCATTGTTAGTGGAGCGTCTGCTGGACACGTCCCTGCGAATGAGCTGTTACTATAGAAACCATAACGTATTATGTATTATGTTTAATTTAATTTTATTTGTATAGCGCTTTTAACAAGGGACATCGCCACAAAGCAGCTTTACAGAAATAAATACATTCAGGATATAAATTTGAAATGAATGAATTTATCCCCAGTGAGTGAGCCAGAGGTGACGGTGGTGAGGAACCTTGAGAGGAACCAGAGTCAGAAGGGAACCCATCCTCATCTGGGTGCTAACGGATATTATGTGATGATGTATATTAGAGCGAGTGCATGAATATAAACCTGCGTTAGTGTATTAGCACTAATCTCACTCAGCAGTGGGAAATTCAGCATGTGCTATATTTAATATATAATCCACGGAAGATTCATTAATTAGAAGTCAGAGGTTCTCTGTGGAGCGCTCAGGCCGTTACAGACGTTAATTGCTCCCGCGTCTCTCATTAACCCTGATTTTCTGAGCACACTTACTCAAATTACTCTTAAAGTCCAGGATTAATTTCAGCAGTGCTTTACTAGAGCACACACACACACACACACACACACACACAGTAAAGCACAGTTTGGGTTCATATTTTAGGTTCAGAACCATCAAGAAGGAAAGAAGAAGAGAAGATGGAGTGATGTTTATCTCTCTCTTGTAAAGGATGAATATTTAAACCTGAGAACTCGCTGTAATTACAGTAGTGTAAATAAATGACGAGGATTAAACCGCACTACTCACAATGCAGCATCGCTTCAGGTTGTGAGATGTTACACCAACATACGTTCATCTTTAAAATCCTGAATCACGACAGAATTGGACTTCAAAAGAAACTTCAAAGCTTCTGAATTCTAATCTCTACATTGTAGAACCCTGTAGATCGGAATAGACTCTCTTCGGATTGGATCGGGGAGTAGGGAACAGGCCTGCGTTTGGAACACGGCCAGGAAATTAACAGTGTGATCAAACAGAATCTGTGTATCCGTGCAGGTTAAAGGTGTGAAAACATGTTGCTAGGCAACCGGGAAATACCGAGACCAAGAGTCAGATCAAAACTCGGAAATTTCTGATCACGATAAGGAAAAAGGTAAGAACACGCCCCCTCGGGAAGTTTGGAACGCTGTTGCACGACGTCACACCCAGCATGGCTGCTCAGGAGGTCAACAGAAAATAAACTACAAAATAAAATCAACATATTGACGCATTAGGACATTAAAGTTACCACTCGTGTCGCTAATGTTGCTAACACAAGACAAGCTGTCATGGAGGTATCCATGTTCATTCCCACTCCATAGATCAAAAGCATCAAGATAAAAAAAAAATGATTTCCAAGTCACGACTTCCTGCTTCAGAGTATTAGCTAAAGACGTAACCTAGCTGTTTATCTAGCTAGCACGTAGCTCTGAAGTCTTCGATACGGACTCTGTGGCAGTAGAAACAGGAAGAAACCATCTTTAACATTAACGTTTAGCATTTCCCTCAGACGTGTTTGTAAAATGGCAGGAAAAGGATATTGTGATTTCACCTTCACACAAATTGCATTTGAACAGAACAGCAGAACAACAACACGTCATGATGACGTCCCTGAGCGCCGTGCTGGAGAAGCTCTACAGAACTGCACAGGAAATGAAATACTGAGCAGCTTGAACGGGTTCAAGAGCCGCCGATGGCTCAGAGGTGTGAGGAATCATTTATATGTGTGTGTGTGTGTGTGTGTGTGTGTGCGAGAGAAAACATCTGGCTCTCGGGTTCTTGGATGATGCTCTTCTCAGGAGAGCTGAGGGTTTCCTCCGTCCTGTCCTCTAACCCCCTCTCTGGCTCTGGATGAACAGGATCAGTGATCGCAGCTAAATCATTTGATGTTTCAGCGTTTGTGGTTTAGGACGCGACCCGGCGAATGTGCTGAGGCAGGAGGAAAGCGTTCTCTGACTTCAGCAGGAGAGTTTAGTGTTTATTAGGATTGGCAACACGGCACCGAGCTGCTGCTGAGTCTTCGGTTATAATCATTATGTCACCAGAAATAAATTCATGGGCACATCTCTCACATGAGTGAGTGTGCTTTGTGATGGAAAACTTGCGTATTAATGCGTAAATAGATGATGAAACATGCTGATAAACATCATGTTCAGTACTTACAGAACTCAGTGAAAACATTTTAAGTCATTTTGAATGAAAAGAATTGAATATGGGTTTATACTGTATATCTTTTATTAGAGTGAAAAATAAAATAATACATTTAAAATATGCACTTTTCCTACACTGAAGCATTTCCTACTCAATTCTTTTTCTTCTTCTTCTTCTTCTTAGTAGTAGTAGTAAAATTAGCTATTTAAAAATAAAACAAAAATACGTAAACAACTGGAAATAGGCTGTCTCAATGTTTATGTCAAATGGCCACGCCCTTAACCATGTGATCAGGACAAGGCGTTAAACCTGCTCCTGTATCTGGGCCTCACGCTCAGTAAATATCCTTAGCTTTATTGTAAAATGCCCCAGTATTCATGGATTTATAGCGGGCATGCTACTCCAGCAGTCACGCTACTTTGCTCCCAATAAATAGAAATAGAGATTTCGTTGCATGCGCACACGACAGAGTGGAATTTTTATCTTCATTCTCAGCACGGCTGCCACGAAAACAAAGCGAGAGATAAATATTTATTAAAGATTCGTACAGCGCCGACAATCCCGGGACACAATCAATCAACAGACAAGGAGGCGCTAATAAATGAAGCAAACACTTGAAATAGACATGAAAATGCACAAGAGGTGAACATCAGAGCTTTGTGAAGGAGAGTTAGTCTAACAGCTTTAACACTCTGAGCTAGTGAGACACGGCTACAGCAGGACGTGAACAAAATCAACACAGAAGCTCATGGCACCATCATACTTAAAGACGCCGACACTGAGATACGCTAACGGTGCTTTCAGACAAATCTTTACTGAAAGATTAACCGTAAAGCTGTAACATCCAGATACAGAATTCATCGTACAGAGCTAGAGCTAGTGTACGTGTTAAAGATCTGCCGAGATGAAACTCTGAAACTCTTCACACTAGCACAAACAAGATCGAATGACATTTCATATAAAAAACGCTCATGCTAGTCAGTGCATGCTAGCCTGTTCTAGATTTACTGTCTCTGGAGTACAAGTGAGATTTTAATATTAGACAGAATGTAAAATATTTTAAATATTAGCTTCATTTGCAGACACTAATCACTTCAGTAGATGGGACGGTAAAGTGGTGCTACTTGAATACTGTCCCAATAGGTTTCATGTTTTTTTTTCAGAGTTGTCCTTATTTCTTGTTTCCATCATCCATTTCCGAATGATAAAATGGTTGCCTAGCGACAGTAAGAAACAATTAACCGCATTCTGCTCCAAACTGACTGAATTCATTACTCATTATTCAGCTCAAGTTACAAGAGGATAATTACTTCATTATTAATCTGTACTTGTTCTTTTTCTCTGGCTTTTTCAGACTCGTAGGACTGAGAGATATTTTAGCAGTATGTGTTAGATTAGACATCAAACCTGACCTCGCTCATTCGGGTTTCACTGTCAGATTGGACATAATGCATGAGTTTAAAAGTTTAATAATGAGACACTGTTCTTACTTTTCTGTAACTGTCTGTTTAAATGGAGGTTTTTTTCTGCCTGTAAACGTTTAATGATGTTTGTGGCGTTGTGTAAATTCTCTTTTGAGGCTTTAAAGATCTGTTTATGGATCTGTTTTAAGCTCGTTATACCTCACTCTTTCTTTCCCTTCAGTACGATGCGGGTCTTTTGTGACTGTGGTTTAAAGGCTTTCTATTTTTTGTGTAAACTTTTAATTTGTTCGTAAGGGACAGAAACTCTAAAAGCAGGAATGTGCTCTGTAATTAGTTTGTGAATGATGTTTGGAATAGAATTACATTTCGCCGGTAGAATGAATCAGTCACGTATTTTTTTAAACAAGTGTGGTCTCGGATGAGAGACATATTTACTCTGCGATGTTAATTTAATCCACTTTAATCTTCTCTGTGATCTTTCAGCTCCGTACTGACAGCAGGGTGAGGCTAATTTCCATCAGAAGATGAAAGATGTACAGACAAATGAAATCTTTTATTCATGAAGTGGCTGTGATTGTCTCATTTTATTTTCTTAATTGTTTTGCTCTGAAAGAGCTCGACTTGACAAATAAAGTGCAAATTATTTATACAGGAGTCTGAGTGGAGCTCCATTACGGGCAGGAATGATAGGATAGTGAATATTATTTGTTGTTTTGGATTATTAAAGCCCTTTTTAAGGAAGTGAAAATCAGAGAAAGTGCCATTTCTATATTGTTCTGATAAAATACTGAACCACAACCACAGAGGATCCATTGAATTCAGTGAGTCAGTGAGGGTTTGAATCAGAAAACCATTCGCTCAGGACGGAGACTCGCTCTCTGTGTGGTTAGCAGGTCAGTGTCTGAATCATCAATCTTTTCTTCATGACTGAGATTCGTTCCTCTGTCTGTCAGTGAGTCGTGTTTGAGCTCATTCAGGCTGAGTCGGAGATCTCCAGTGGTTCAGTGTGTGCAATATTACTTGCAGTTGTTTTTGCTGATAATTTTTCTAAACATTTTTCTAATTTTTTAAAATAAAATAGCACAAAATAGCAATGATTATTAGATATTTCTACATCTCTCACACTTGTTGAGCAGGATGCGCATTTGGGCAAACCATACAAATGAAAGAATCTGAATGAATCTTTTAATTAAACTTAAATGACTCAGATCACTCAGTTTCGACTCTGTTAGCTTTAAGTAGAGCTTTAAACTGCGCTGCTGATTCTAGACAACACAAACATAATGCAAATCTATACATGATACAGTTCTGTGCAAAAGTCTTAGGCACATGCAAAGAAATGCTGTAGAGTAAAGACGCCTTCAAAAATAATGAAATTAAATGTTTCTACATTAAAGAATCCTATAAAGCAGTAAACAGTAATAAATGAAACAAAGTCAGTATTTAATGTGACGATCCTTCACTTTAAATAAATAAAGCAGTATCTGAGGTGCAGTGTGTGCAGTTTTATAAGGAAATGAGCTGGAAGTGTTACTGAGCATCTTGCAGAAGCAGCCACAGTTCTTCTGGAGACTTTGACTGTCGACTCGCTTCTTATTTCTGCAGCGAAACCCAGCAGCCTTCATTATGTTTTTATCTGAAAAGTGTCTCTTATGGAATCTGCTGCTTTCTTTACTGACATACAAACATTTTTCTGTAACGTTTCATTTTGTGCCGGAAAACTAATGTTTGGAATCTAAAATGTTTTTGTACTGAATCAATAATGTAGAAGTCAGAAAATAAACATCTATAACAAAGTTTGTACTAAAAAAAAAAAAAAATAGGTGCCAAGACTTTTGCACAGTGCTGTAGATTTATGTAACTTGCAAAAAATGAGTATACTGTAAATCAGTGTGTGTGTGTGTGTGTGTGTGAGTGTGTGTGCTAGTGCACTTCCTGTTGCCTATCAGTGGATAATATGAAGATCTATGAGTGAAGGTCACATGACGTCCTATTTTAGTAATGAAGATATGATTAGTTTTACGGCTGACAAACATTATGACATTATGATAAAAATATTCAGACTTTTTCCACTTCTCTTTCACATTCTAAGTTATTTTCACTAGTTACTAGTGTGGAATTTTCATCTCCAGCTTCAGTGGAAGTGTAAAAGTGCTGTAGAAGCAGAAGTAAAGCTCAGAGCTGCGCATTTTTCAGTAAATTCACCCAGAAATGCTTAAAAGTCGTAACGTAGCAGAGAGAAAGGCCATCGCTGTCATTCTCTCATCTCGCCTGTCCGAGTGTGCGCCTCTAATTGGATGTAACACACACTCTCCTGCCTAATTTCATTAGTCACACACCTCTGTGTGTGTGTGTGTGTGTGTGAGTGTGTTCACATCTGTCTTCGTTCTCCATCTGGAATCGAATGTCAGCTGATACGAGCCATTTTTCATCCTCATGCTAATCCAGACTTTAAATGAATCAACTTGAGGAATGATGAATAAAGTTTTTAAAGATGCATGATGTAAAACATTCCATTAGTGAAGACATGATGGATATGCGTGTGTGTGTGTGTGTGTGTGTGTGTGTGTGTGTGTGTCAGTCTACAATCTAGCAACAGCAGATTGGGTCATCAATCAGCATGACGGAATGAAATGTCACATCCGGTATTTTTTCCGTCATAGTTTTATGCAGTTTTATTAACTGGCCTAAATAAATTATGTCTTTATTTATAACAAACAACACAGTGTGTTCACGAGTCCTGTGGAACTGCGTAGTCCCAGATCCTATATTCCCAGATCCTATATTCCCAGTGTCCTACTTTACAGATTCCTCTATTCTAGAGGCTTATATTCTCAGGGTCCTATATTCCCAATGTCCTATGTTTCAGGGTCCTATATTCCCAATGTCCTATGTTTCAGGGTCCTATATTCCCAGTGTCCTATGTTTCAGGGTCCTATATTCCTGCAGCCATACAGCCTCAGGGTTGTACATTCCCAGATTCCTTTACTTTAAAACCTTATATTCCAAGAGCCATACAAGCTCAGGGTCCTATATTTATGAGGTTCTATATTCCCAGGTCCTAGATTTCCAGGGTCCCATATTCACAAGGTCCTACATTCCCAGAGTCCTATTTTTCAAGGGTCCTACATTCCCAAGATTTTATATTCCCAGGTCCTAAATTTCCAGAGTCCCATATTCACAGAGCTCTACAGTTCCATGGTTCTATATTCCCAGGGTCCGACATTCCCAGAATCATATATTCCCAGGGTCCTATTCCCCCAGTGCTTCATGTTCCCAGTATCCTGTATTTGCAGTGTCCTACATTTCCAGGGTTCTCAGGACTCGGTACCTATGAGGTTTTCTGTTCCTGTTACAGGGATCAGTATATCCAGGGTCTTATGTTCCCAGCATTCGCTGGTCTCAGGGTCCTACATTTTCAGGGTCTCTTGTACCCAGGGCTCATATCTACCATTTCTTTACTCATCAGCTAATTATTTTGGCTCAATTATTCACAAGTGAAGGAACAAGTGTCATGTAGAGAGAGTCATAAAGGTCTCTTACATGAATCTCTCTCCGTCTCTCAGCTACAGGTCTGCGACACTGTGTCTGACCTTTGCTTGTTAGTTCCTACCCCCAGAGTGTCCCGTTCCTCTGGTTTTTGCTCTGCATGTTCCTAACTTCCTGTGTATTTCACTAGTTCCGTCTGTAATTCTGTGCACATGGATCCTCCTCTCGGCGTTCTCGGTTATTGAGCGAAATCACTCAGCGTTTCCAGCAAACGAAGCAAAAAATCAATGAAGTCCCCTCATTCTGTCTCATCTCAACCATCCTGCAGCTTTAATTAATCCCTTAATGAGAGCATCGAGACAAATCGGGGGAGATTGATTACTGGAGGGAATGAACATTAAAAAATAAAAAGAAACTTGTTCCTTTAATCATGAGCTTAACTTTTTATCCTTTGAGGAAGGTCACTGTCTTTTACACCTGCACCTTAATGTGTGATATCGATCATACAGGTCACATCCCCTCGCATTCAGCTCACATATCACACACCTTATTGTTTATCTTCATCTTTATTAGTGCGCTTCAGTATGACTGAGCAGCAGGAGAGAGTTCATACCATCTGAAATCTGGCAATCGGTCAGATTCATGTCATATATCATATATACTTTCAAATATTAACAGGTTAAATGAGCATTAAAAGGAAGAAAATATCATTATTTATTATTAATGATGTGATCAGAGGTGATGATTTCTTACACTATTTACCTGAATGTTTTCTGATTATACATTTTTAAAGTTAGAGACATTTTCTTCTTGATCAATTGGAAAATTAAATTGCTCACTTATACCTATATCTAAGAACAGCTCACTTTATTAAGGAAAAGATCTATGATCTCACACACACACACACACACACACACACAGAGTATATTCATATATATGTCCTTGAAGTTCATCTGGTGTGTGGTGGAGCAGTGAGCTGAAGTTTATGAGTCCCCGCAGGAGTAATTACGTCCCGTTAAGACGAGGCGAGAGTTAAAGAACCGCAGGAAGATGGAGTGAAGCAGAGAGAGAGAGAGAGAGAGAGAGAGAGAGAGAGAGAGAGAGAGAGAGAGGGTCTTCCTGCAGCTTTAATAGACTTTAATAGAGTTCTACCGTTTCAGTGGCTGAATGAATGGTGGACCATTTTCCTCCCCAGGCACAATAAAAACCCATTACAGATTTAACGCATTGTTAATCACACCATTCTGCTTCTACACCTCTCCGCTTCTACACCTCTCCGCTTCTACACCTCTCCGCTTCTACACCATTCTGCTTCTACACCTCTCCGCTTCTACACCTTTCCCCTTCTACACCATTCTGCTTCTACACCTCTCCGCTTCTACACCTCTCCGCTTCTACACCATTCTGCTTCTACACCTCTCCGCTTCTACACCTCTCCGCTTCTACACCTCTCTGCTTCTACACCTCTCCGCTTCTACACCTCTCCACTTCTACACCATTCCGCTTCTACACCTCTCCGCTTCTACACCTCTCCGCTTCTACACCTCTCCGCTTCTACACCTCTCCACTTCTACACCTCTCCGCTTCTACACCTCTCCGCTTCTACACCATTCCGCTTCTACACCATTCTGCTTCTACACCTCTCCGCTTCTACACCTCTCCGCTTCTACACCTCTCCACTTCTACACCTCTCCGCTTCTACACCATTCTGCTTCTACACCATTCTGCTTCTACACCATTCTGCTTCTACACCTCTCCGCTTCTACACCATTCTGCTTCTACACCATTCTGCTTCTACACCTCTCCGCTTCTACACCATTCTGCTTCTACACCATTCTGCTTCTACACCTCTCCACTTCTACACCATTCTGCTTCTACACCTCTCCGCTTCTACACCTCTCCGCTTCTACACCATTCTGCTTCTACACCTCTCCGCTTCTACACCTCTCCGCTTCTACACCTCTCCGCTTCTACACCATTCCGCTTCTACACCTCTCCGCTTCTACACCTCTCCGCTTCTACACCATTCCGCTTCTACACCATTCTGCTTCTACACCTCTCCGCTTCTACACCTCTCCGCTTCTACACCTCTCCGCTTCTACACCATTCTGCTTCTACACCATTCTGCTTCTACACCATTCTGCTTCTACACCTCTCCGCTTCTACACCATTCTGCTTCTACACCATTCTGCTTCTACACCTCTCCACTTCTACACCATTCTGCTTCTACACCTCTCCGCTTCTACACCTCTCCGCTTCTACACCTCTCCGCTTCTACACCATTCTGCTTCTACACCTCTCCGCTTCTACACCTCTCCGCTTCTACACCTCTCCGCTTCTACACCATTCTGCTTCTACACCTCTCCGCTTCTACACCTCTCCGCTTCTACACCATTCTGCTTCTACACCTCTCCGCTTCTACACCTCTCCGCTTCTACACCATTCTGCTTCTACACCTCTCCGCTTCTACACCTCTCCGCTTCTACACCTCTCCGCTTCTACACCATTCTGCTTCTACACCTCTCCGCTTCTACACCTTTCCCCTTCTACACCATTCTGCTTCTACACCTCTCCGCTTCTACACCTCTCCGCTTCTACACCATTCTGCTTCTACACCTCTCCGCTTCTACACCTCTCCGCTTCTACACCTCTCTGCTTCTACACCTCTCCGCTTCTACACCTCTCCACTTCTACACCATTCCGCTTCTACACCTCTCCGCTTCTACACCTCTCCGCTTCTACACCTCTCCGCTTCTACACCTCTCCACTTCTACACCTCTCCGCTTCTACACCTCTCCGCTTCTACACCATTCCGCTTCTACACCATTCTGCTTCTACACCTCTCCGCTTCTACACCTCTCCGCTTCTACACCTCTCCACTTCTACACCTCTCCGCTTCTACACCATTCTGCTTCTACACCATTCTGCTTCTACACCATTCTGCTTCTACACCTCTCCGCTTCTACACCATTCTGCTTCTACACCATTCTGCTTCTACACCTCTCCGCTTCTACACCATTCTGCTTCTACACCATTCTGCTTCTACACCTCTCCACTTCTACACCATTCTGCTTCTACACCTCTCCGCTTCTACACCTCTCCGCTTCTACACCATTCTGCTTCTACACCTCTCCGCTTCTACACCTCTCCGCTTCTACACCTCTCCGCTTCTACACCATTCCGCTTCTACACCTCTCCGCTTCTACACCTCTCCGCTTCTACACCATTCCGCTTCTACACCATTCTGCTTCTACACCTCTCCGCTTCTACACCTCTCCGCTTCTACACCTCTCCGCTTCTACACCTCTCCGCTTCTACACCATTCTGCTTCTACACCATTCTGCTTCTACACCATTCTGCTTCTACACCATTCTGCTTCTACACCTCTCCGCTTCTACACCATTCTGCTTCTACACCATTCTGCTTCTACACCTCTCCACTTCTACACCATTCTGCTTCTACACCTCTCCGCTTCTACACCTCTCCGCTTCTACACCTCTCCGCTTCTACACCATTCTGCTTCTACACCTCTCCGCTTCTACACCTCTCCGCTTCTACACCTCTCCGCTTCTACACCATTCTGCTTCTACACCTCTCCGCTTCTACACCTCTCCGCTTCTACACCATTCTGCTTCTACACCTCTCCGCTTCTACACCTCTCCGCTTCTACACCATTCTGCTTCTACACCTCTCCGCTTCTACACCTCTCCGCTTCTACACCTCTCCGCTTCTACACCATTCCCCTTCTACACCTCTCCCCTTCTACACCTTTCCCCTTCTACACCTTTCCCCTTCTACACCATTCTGCTTCTACACCTCTCCGCTTCTACACCATTCTGCTTCTACACCTCTCCCCTTCTACACCATTCTGCTTCTACACTATTCTGCTTCTACACCTCTCCGCTTCTACACCATTCTGCTTCTACACCTCTCCCCTTCTACACTATTCTGCTTCTACACCTCTCCCCTTCTACACTATTCTGCTTCTACACCTCTCCCCTTCTACACTATTCCCCTTCTACACCTCTCCCCTTCTACACCTTTCCCCTTCTACACCTTTCCCCTTCTACACCATTCTGCTTCTACACCTCTCCCCTTCTACACCATTCTGCTTCTACACCTCTCACCTTCTACACTATTCTGCTTCTACACCTTTCCCCTTCTACACCTCTCCCCTTCTACACCTCTCCCCTTCTACACCATTCTGCTTCTACACCTCTCCCCTTCTACACCTTTCCCCTTCTACACCATTCTGCTTCTACACCTCTCCCCTTCTACACCTTTCCCCTTCTACACCTTTCCCCTTCTACACCTTTCCCCTTCTACACCTTTCTGCTTCTACACCATTCCCCTTCTACACCATTCCCCTTCTACACCTCTCCGCTTCTACACCTCTCCGCTTCTACACCTCTCCGCTTCTACACCATTCCCCTTCTACACCTCTCCGCTTCTACACCTCTCCGCTTCTACACCTCTCCGCTTCTACACCATTCTGCTTCTACACCTCTCCGCTTCTACACCATTCTGCTTCTACACCTCTCCGCTTCTACACCATTCTGCTTCTACACCTCTCCCCTTCTACACTATTCTGCTTCTACACCTCTCCCCTTCTACACCTCTCCCCTTCTACACTATTCCCCTTCTACACCTCTCCCCTTCTACACCTTTCCCCTTCTACACCTTTCCCCTTCTACACCATTCTGCTTCTACACCTTTCCCCTTCTACACCTTTCCCCTTCTACACCTTTCCCCTTCTACACCTTTCCGCTTCTACACGATTCTGCTTCTACACCATTCCCCTTCTACACCATTCCCCTTCTACACCTCTCCCCTTCTACACAAAATTATAACTGTTGTTGAGTTTCTGTGTTATAGGTCACTTGGGGAAGTGCTGTTAGGCCACGCCCATATCAGCACCTATTCCCATGTTAGCGTAATGACACAGCAGCTAAAGAGATAAACACAAACTGAGAGAAATGAGTTCATCCAGCTAACACGTTGCAGGGTGCCAATACTTTTGTCCTATAAATAAATGTATAAATGTTTGATGAGGTGTGTGTGAGGCTCGGCTCGGGCGCTGCATCAGTCACACACTGATGGAATGATGGAGTGGTGTTCGGCTAAGGCCAGTGGAGCATGTTAGACAGAAACGAATGTTAAACATGCGCTTTGCTCAGGGCGAGCCCCGAACCTTCACCTCCTCCAGTCAAGTGCCCTTGAAAACGAGTGCACTATCCATCACGCCTAATGAGACACGGCTCCGAGCAAAAGAAAGATCATTCACAGACCGACAGTTCCTTAGTTTACACACTCGCCCCGGCCGCGCTGAATTACTGTCCCTGAGTCGGGGGTGGGGGAGTGATAAATCACACACACACACACACACTCACACAAACACTCACTCACACACACATTCACTCGTTCACTCACACACACACACACAAACAGTTCCTTAGTTTACACACTCGCCCCGGCCGCGCTGAATTACTGTCCCTGAGTCGGGGGTGGGGGAGTGATAAATCACACACACACACACACACACACTCACTCACACACACATTCACTCGTTCACTCACACACACACACACACACACACACACACAGTTCCTTAGTTTACACACTCGCCCCGGCCGCGCTGAATTACTGTCCCTGAGTCAGGGGTGGGGGAGTGATAAATCACACACACACACACACACACTCACACACACACACACACTTTCACTCATTCACTCACACACACACACACACACACACACATTCACTCATTCACTCACACACACACACACACACATTCACTCATTCACTCACACACACACACACACACACACACATTCACTCATTCACACACACACACACACACACACACACACACACACACAGTTCCTTAGTTTACACACTTGCCCCGGCCGCGCTGAATTACTGTCCCTGAGTCGGGGGTGGGGGAGTGATAAATCACACACACACACACACACACGCACACACACATTCACTCATTCACTCACACACACACACACACACATTCACTCATTCACTCACACACACAGTTCCTTAGTTTACACACTCGCCCCGGCCGCGCTGAATTACTGTCCCTGAGTCAGGGGTGGGGGAGTGATAAATCACACACACACACACACTCACTCACTCACACACACACACACTCACTCACACACTCAGTCACTCGCTGATTCTGTACCACTTTCACCTCAGTGTCATTAATACTGTGTCACATGTCTATCGTTTATACCTCAAACATTCTGCGTTAATTGTTTAATAATTTATCACCAGCATGCAGTGTGCAGGATTTTATTTTTAATTCATCTAACAGGTTCAGTAGATAGATATATTAATAGATTTATTTTACAAATATATGAAACACATAAGACTGCATTCATACCGAACTTACAAACATTTCAAAACCACAATTATTTCCATCGTAATCCTCTAAAAGTAACACAATTCATACACGGCAATTATTTTAGTATTTTATTTCATTATTTTATTTTGTACTTTCTTACTTTCTGTTTCCTTTTGTACTATTTTCTGTTTTATTTTGTACATTATATTTTATTTTCTACTTTTTTTATACTTTTATGTTGTTTTTATTTTGCACTTATTTTCATTTTTGTTTTCTAATTTTATATTTTGCACAATTTTTTTTTTTACATTTCAGACTTTTTTTTAACATTTCGTATTTTGCACTTCCATTTTATGCTCATTTCATTCGTTCCACATATAAAATTCTACATTTGGAGAGAAAAGGCATCTTTAACCACACTGAGTTTTCACTCCTCAACACGTAATAAACACACCAATGAGATCTCGCTCTCTCTCTCTCTCTGTGCGTGTGTGTGTGTGTGTGTGTGTGTTGAAAGGGTGATGCTGGTATCCTGCTGATATTTTTGTTGTGTAATCACCGTGATGTGTTCTGACTGCAGGACGAGGAGAAACTGTACACACACTGTTGTGTTTTGGAGCTCAGTACTCAGCGGTGTATTAGTTAGCGGTGTATTAGTTAGCAGTGTTAGCACAGAGCTGAGTGTGTGACAGCGACACACACTTCATTACACACTTCCTGTCCGCATGATTCTCTGGAAATTGAGGTTCAGTGGATTAAACGAGTTTAATTGAAATGCTTTACATCTTGGTGCAGTTTGCCATCAGACCATGAACCTGAGCACTTCCATCGATTTCATCTTCCTCAAATCGATCAGGATTTTTTATTTCTTTCCTTCTTTCTTTTTTAGTAAAGTGACCTTGGGTTTGAGAACAACACTAAAACTTCACACACACACACACACACACACACACACACACAGTCCACTCACACTCATGCTTTATACAGAATTACAGTGGTGGAGTTTTTATGTTATAAACTTTATGTGGGTTAAACTAACACACACTCATTCTCTATCTTCTTTCTCGTTTAAAGTTATTTTTAATAATGATGTTATTTTTCCTGCTCTGCTGGTGCTGGTTTGCGTACGGAGGTTAGCTCATGGCGTGGTGAACTCCGGTATTGGCGAGCTGTACGCGTCTGTAAGTGTGTGACTGTAAGAGTGCTGATGAATTAAGGTGCTCTTAATGCTATTAAAAGCTTTAACAGCAAACAGGAGGATTTAGGAATCGATTCTGAGTGAATCAGAGGCTCTCGCTCTGTAAGCCTCCATTATCCGCTAAACACACTCCACCCAGGTGTGTTTGTATTTTACACACCATCGCACTTCCTCTGGATTATCGACACCTGCCTCCGTGGGTCAATACACACTCTGACCGCATGCTAATCACCGCAACCGCTGACCTTCTCCATCACCTCGTCACTACTGCAACTTCATCACTTAGCTTCTTCATATCCAGTTCCATTCCTCAACATCCTGCACTCTGATTGGTCAGAAAGTGCTGATTAATTCTCTATAACAGCAGCTATGACAGTAGTGCAGCTGCAGCTCACAGGCTTATATTAATGCGCTTGTTCTAATACGTTATAGTTTCCATAGTAACAGCTCATTCACAGGGATGTATACGGTGGACGCATCACTGATAATAAACTGATAAAAAATCATTGATAACGGCTGCGTCTCAATCCGCTCGCTAGTTCAGTACTCAGGGCGCTGATCAGGGAGGCGGCCATTTTATGTTCTGTCTCAATCGCAAAATCCTTCCAGTGCACTGGAATGTTCGATCCCTAAAAAAATCCCACAATGCACCACAAAAACTAGGGAGCATCGATGCTCGATACGTTCCTGTACAGGAACTGATGCTCGAACAAAATGGCGGACGAACTCTCAGCCAACTGTAAGAAGCTTGTTATCGTTGTTGTGGCTCTCAGATGATTACTTATGTTAGCAATTTTTAATTTTATTTGGCGTTCTGTATACGGTGTGTTTGAGTCTAATGACTTTTAAATGTTTAATGATTTTTAATAATTCCGCTAGCGAGCTACGATCCTGCTCGAAGCACCGTGACAGAAACTCGTATGATAAAGCTAACAAATTTATACGACATATAATATAACGCCAGAAAGATATCAGTCCTGCCTGTTGGTGATAAACGCCAGTGGTGACGTTTTACAACGCGAGTATGTTGTCATGGTGACGGAAATTGAGTCATCAGCGTCCCAGTGTGTAGTGAGCCAGGGTCCTAGTGCCCACACCCCTGTACACGATCTACTGATTCACCACCGAGCGAGCGAGCTGACGTTTTCTTTTAGGAGATGTTTAATTAACAGTTATGGAAGGAGTCTCCAGTGTCAGCGCTTTGTAACAGTCAGAGGTAAAGCTGTAACTGTAAGTTTTCCGACGTCTTCAGGACAGAGGAGTTTACGCTTCTTCTTTGCGGTTTCTCAGTAACATGCGGAAGAGGCTGCATTAATTTTTTTTGTCTTATTAACTTGAAGAGAGAGAATAAAGAGACTCTGGTGAGGGAACGAGTGTTTATAGCTGCTATAACGTAAGTGACAACAGGAACTCACTCGTTTCACTAATATTCCACAACATTAAATATAAAAGTATGATGATATTCTTTAATAAATACAAAATTCTAACTATTACTTCTTCTTATATATCTGATAACTGTTGCACCTTAGGTTAAAGTCATTCAGAGAAATGTAGATTCACATTAATAATGCAGTTATGATCTGATTTTAGTGGTTCAGCTGCTACAGAATCTTCCATAAGATTAAACTGATATTTCTCCTAAAACATGCTGTTTACGTGCTGTTTAACACGTTACTGTCCTGTATCTAGGAAATAAAACTCTGAAACACTAAAATGTGTTTAGAAATCATATCCTTTCCTTGATTAAGGAAACATTCTGCACCAGCTGTTGATTATTAGTTTATTTTACTTTATTTTATTTCACTGTAAGTCCATCTCCTCCTGCTGCTGTTATATATCGTGTTAAACACTCGCTCACTTTATTCTCATCAAAACGCTGTCAAGAAAAAGAAAAGACAGAGAAAAAGAGATGATGTCCTGTGCTTGGGTTCTGTTTGAGCAGCTTTACTGCTGTTTTATGTTTTATTTTAATGTTTTGTTAATATTCTAAATTTTGTACAACTTTTACAAACTTCAAGCAACCTTCATATTTTCTAAAAAGATGTATATTTATATGCCTATGTATGTGTATATGTATATTTATATGTATATTTATATGTATATGTCTGTGTATGTGAGCAGAGCTGGAGTGAAAGGTGATTAACACTGATTAGCGCAGATCAGTGATTTGTATAAAAGAACATCTTTTACTTTCTTGAATCTGAGAAGTTTGAAAAGGCTGAAAACTGATCAGTGTTAGGAAAGGAAGAAGCTCTGTGGAAATGAAGTGCTGTAGTTCAGGGACTCTGTATAAACACAGGTCACATGAGAGATTAACCTTCAACACCAAGAGAATAAAAACCTGGTCCTTAGCGTATTAGCCTTTAGCCTGAGAAACCAGAGCTGAAGTACTTATTAGAAAAAACTACGCTCTCTGTCAGAAATTCAACAGAATCTGCCTACGGTTGCTATGGTAACGCATTTTGACAGGTTAGTCTGCTGTTATGTAAAACACTGAGTTAAAAAGTGATGATGTAAATTATATCACTGAAATTCCACTCATGTCAAGCTGTGATAAAATGCAAGCTAGTTGGCTAGATGCTAATTAAATTACTTTTAGACTTTTTTTTGGAATAAATATATGAATATTCAACAATTTATGACTCTTCCTTTTATGGGGTGCCATTACTTTTGTCCTGATTGAACAGATAATCCTATTTGTGTTCATTTATGGATTTGATTTGAAACAGTTTTCTTTTAAGTCATTAATACGAAGCGACTGAATTTCACAGTGTTCATTAAACTATGTAACTGAAAATAAATAAATTATAAAATCACAGCAACTCGTCAACAGAATCTCCACAATCATATACAGAAATCTACACAAACTCATAATAAACCATCATCTTCCAGAACAAATGCATTTCACACACACAATATTTCTTTTATAAACACTTGTGTGATTTATGAATACATTTATTTATAAATGAGATCCTGTGGAAATAAACCGCTCCAAATCAATAACTGGAAATGTGTGTGTGTGTGTGTGTGTGTGTGTGCGTGTGTGTGCTTCCAATCCAATTCTTTTAAGTGAATTTTGGAAATGTGAATTAAAAAACTTTATTGGAAAAGCTCTTTAAAAAACTTTTAAAAAAACCCACCTAAATCTCACACACAATTGGTTGCGTCCCAAATCACACACCTCTGCACTATTCTACGCCATTTTGTTGTATAAATCATGTGAGTAGTGTGTTCACACTGAAAATGCACTTATTCAACCCAAAAAAAAAAAGTGTGGACTGTTGGACGCTTCACGCACGAAACGGTCGCTGCTTTGCTTACGTAGCGGAAGAGGGCGGAGCTGTGCACTTTTTGGCTCAAATTTGCTCAGAATAAAAAAAAGGAGTGTGAAAACTTCAGTAAATACAAAATACATAAAGAGATGGTTGTTAACTTCAGGAGAGCACAGAGTGACCACTCTCCGCTCAACATCGGCGGCTCCTCCGTGGAGATCGTCAAGAGCACCAAGTTTCTTGGTGTTCACCTGGTGGAGAACCTCACCCGGTCCCTCAACACCAGTTCCATAATGAAGAAAGCCCAGCAGCACCTGTACTTTCTGAGAAGGCTGAGGAAAGCACATCTACCACCCCACATCCTCACCATGTTCTACGGAGGGACTATCGAGAGCATCCTGAGCAGCTGCATCACTGCCTGGTTTGGGAATTGTACCGTCTTGGACTGCAAGACCCTGCAGTGGATAGTGAGGACAGCTGAGAAGATCATCAGGGTCTCGCTTCCCTCCATCACGGACATTTACACCTCAAGCTGCATCCGCAAAGCCACCAGCATTGTGGACGACCCCACACACCCCTCACACACACCCCCCTCACACACACCCCTCTCACACACACCCCTCTCACACACACCCCTCTCACACACCCCTCACACACACCCCTCTCACACACTCTTCACCCTCCCTCTTGCCGTCTGGTAAACGGTACCGGAGCATTCGGGCCTCACGACCAGACTGAGCAACAGTTTCTTCCCCCATGCAATCAGACTCCTCAATACTCAGAGACTGGACTGAAAACACACACACACACACAACTGAGCATCCTCCATCCTCTCTGCAATTTTTTTCAAGTTTTTGCACATGTTTATGCTGCTACACAACTCATTATATTATACTGTACATAGGCTGCTACTCTTATGTTTACACTATCTCAGCTACTTGTATTGTACTCTTGTACTATTTGCACTATTGTCACTAGGTTCACTTTAAACAGAACTGTGTGCTGGTCGGTGCTGCACTGGGACTCACTGCGCTCACTGTCTGTCCCAGTAGTCATTGTACTGTCTTGTGCTGTCTGCACATGTTTGCACTTGTGCACTTTATTGTATAATTTATGTAGTCCCTTGTAGTTCTGTGTTGTTCTGTGTTTGTCTTATGTAGCACCTTGGTCCTGGAGGAATGTTGTTTCGTTTCACTATGTACTTGAACACTTGAAATCGAGCGTAATTATTACATTTTGTATCGTGCGAGCAGAATTCGTCTGCGGAGACGATTACACCTCCATCTGATGATGACTGAGGTCATGCTGGGCTGAAGAGTTAACACTGACATAAACAGTAAAATGAAGAAATTCGTTTTCATTGATGTTGGGTTTTCTGCTATAGCTAGAGGAGCATTACGTGTGTTTGACGTTGTGTGCCATCGACTGGGAAACGGCTAATACTTCCGGTTATTAAAAAAAAAAGCTAGTGTTCCATTAGAGATGATACTAAACTTACAGTACATAGTGTACAGTGCATAGTGTATAGTGTAAGTGTGTATAGTGCAAGGGTGTATAGTGTATAGTGTAAGTGTATAGTGTAAGTGTATAGTGTATAGTGTAAGTGCACAGTGTAGAGTGTATAGTTGAAGTGTATAGTGCAAGGGTGTATAGTGTAAGTGTATAGTGTACAGTGAATAGTGTATAGTGTACAGTGTATAGTGTAAGTGTACAGTGTATAGTGTATAGTTTAAGTGTATAGTGCAAGGGTGTATAGTGTAAGTGTATAGTGTATAGTGTACAGTGAATAGTGAATAGTGAATAGTGTATAGTGTAAGTGTATAGTGTAAGTGCACAGTGTATAGTGTATAGTTTAAGTGTATAGTGCAAGGGTGTATAGTGTAAGTGCACAGTGTATAGTGTATAGTTTAAGTGTATAGTGCAAGGGTGTATAGTGTAAGTGTATAGTGTATAGTGAATAGTGTATAGTGTACAGTGTATAGTTTAAGTGTAAGTGCGCAGTGTATAGTGTAAGTGTATAGTTTAAGTGTATAGTGTATAGTGTAAGTGCGCAGTGTATAGTGTAAAGTGTATAGTGTATAGTGTAAGTGTATAGTGTATAGTGTACAGTGCATAGTGTATAGTGCAAGGGTGTATAGTCTAAGGGTAAGTGCACAGTGAATAGTGTACAGTGAATAGTGAATAGTGTATAGTGTATAGTGTATAGTGTATAGTGTATAGTGAACAGTGTAGAGTGTGTAGTGTATAGTGTAAGTGTATAGTGTATAGTGTAAGTGTATAGTGTATAGTGTGCAGTGTAAGTGTATAGTGTATAGTGTATAGTGTGCAGTATATAGTGTATAGTGTATAGTGTGCAGTGTATAGTGTAAGTGTATAGTGTATAGTGTAAGTGTATAGTGTGCAGTGTATAGTGTATAGTGTATAGTGTGCAGTGTATAGTGTATAGTGTGCAGTGTATAGTGTATAGTGTAAGTGTATAGTGTGCAGTGTATAGTGTATAGTGTATAGTGTGCAGTGTATAGTGTATAGTGTGCAGTGTATAGTGTATAGTGTAAGTGTATAGTGTATAGTGTATAGTGTAAAGTGTATAGTTTAAGTGTATAGTGCACAGTGTATAGTGTAAGTGTATAGTGTATAGTGTATAGTGTAAGTGTATAGTGTATAGTGTGCAGTGTATAGTGTATAGTGTAAGTGTATAGTGTATAGTGTGCAGTGTATAGTGTATAGTGTAAGTGTATAGTGTATAGTGTGCAGTGTATAGTGTATAGTGTGCAGTGTATAGTGTATAGTGTATAGTGTGCAGTGTATAGTGTATAGTGTGCAGTGTATAGTGTATAGTGTAAGTGTATAGTGTATAGTGTGCAGTGTATAGTGTATAGTGTAAAGTGTATAGTGAATAGTGTATAGAGTAAGTGCACAGTGTATAGTGTACAGTGTATAGTGCACAGTGTATAGTGCACAGTGTATAGTGTAAGTGTATACTGCACAGTGTATAGTGTATAGTGTAAGTGCACAGTGTACAGTGTATAGTGTAAGTGCACAGTGTATAGTGTACAGTGTATAGTGTAAGTGTACAGTGTATAGTGCACAGTGTATAGTGTAAGTGTATAGTGCACAGTGTATAGTGAAAGTGCACAGTGTATAGTGTACAGTGTATAGTGTATAGTGTATAGTGTATAGTTTAAGTGTACAGTGTATAGTGTAAGTGTATAGTGTATAGTGTATAGTGCACAGTGTAAGTGTATAGTGTATAGTGTAAGTGTATAGTGTATAGTTTAAGTGTACAGTGTATAGTGCACAGTGTATAGTGTAAGTGTATAGTTTAAGTGTACAGTGTATAGTGCACAGTGTACAGTGTAAGTGTATAGTTTAAGTGTACAGTGTATAGTGCACAGTGTATAGTGTAAGTGTATAGTGCACAGTGTATAGTGTACAGTGTATAGTGTATAGTGTATAGTGTATAGTGTACAGTGTATAGTGTAAGTGTATAGTGTATAGTGCACAGTGTAAGTGTATAGTGTATAGTGTAAGTGTATAGTGTATAGTTTAAGTGTACAGTGAATAGTGTATAGTGTACAGTGTATAGTTTAAGTGTAAGTGCGCAGTGTATAGTGTAAGTGTATAGTTTAAGTGTATAGTGTATAGTGTAAGTGCGCAGTGTATAGTGTAAAGTGTATAGTGAATAGTGTAAGTGTATAGTGTATAGTGTACAGTGCATAGTGTATAGTGCAAGGGTGTATAGTCTAAGTGTAAGTGCACAGTGAATAGTGTACAGTGAATAGTGTATAGTGTATAGTGTATAGTGTAAAGTGTATAGTGTATAGTTTAAGTGTACAGTGAATAGTGTATAGTGTACAGTGTATAGTTTAAGTGTAAGTGCGCAGTGTATAGTGTAAGTGTATAGTTTAAGCGTATAGTGTATAGTGTAAGTGCGCAGTGTATAGTGTAAAGTGTATAGTGAATAGTGTAAGTGTATAGTGTATAGTGTACAGTGCATAGTGTATAGTGCAAGGGTGTATAGTCTAAGTGTAAGTGCACAGTGAATAGTGTACAGTGAATAGTGAATAGTGTATAGTGTATAGTGTATAGTGCACAGTGTAGAGTGTGTAGTGTATAGTGAAAGTGTATAGTGTATAGTGTATAGTGTGCAGTGTATAGTGTATAGTGTATAGTGTATAGTGTGCAGTGTATAGTGTATAGTGTGCAGTGTATAGTGTATAGTGTGCAGTGTATAGTGTATAGTGTAAGTGTATAGTGTGCAGTGTATAGTGTATAGTGTATAGTGTGCAGTGTATAGTGTATAGTGTGCAGTGTATAGTGTATAGTGTAAGTGTATAGTGTGCAGTGTATAGTGTATAGTGTATAGTGTGCAGTGTATAGTGTATAGTGTGCAGTGTATAGTGTATAGTGTAAGTGTATAGTGTATAGTGTATAGTGTAAAGTGTATAGTTTAAGTGTATAGTGCACAGTGTATAGTGTAAGTGTATAGTGTATAGTGTATAGTGTAAGTGTATAGTGTATAGTGTGCAGTGTATAGTGTATAGTGTAAGTGTATAGTGTATAGTGTGCAGTGTATAGTGTATAGTGTAAGTGTATAGTGTATAGTGTGCAGTGTATAGTGTATAGTGTGCAGTGTATAGTGTATAGTGTATAGTGTGCAGTGTATAGTGTATAGTGTGCAGTGTATAGTGTATAGTGTAAGTGTATAGTGTATAGTGTGCAGTGTATAGTGTATAGTGTAAAGTGTATAGTGAATAGTGTATAGAGTAAGTGCACAGTGTATAGTGTACAGTGTATAGTGCACAGTGTATAGTGCACAGTGTATAGTGTAAGTGTATACTGCACAGTGTATAGTGTATAGTGTAAGTGCACAGTGTACAGTGTATAGTGTAAGTGCACAGTGTATAGTGTACAGTGTATAGTGTAAGTGTACAGTGTATAGTGCACAGTGTATAGTGTAAGTGTATAGTGCACAGTGTATAGTGAAAGTGCACAGTGTATAGTGTACAGTGTATAGTGTATAGTGTATAGTTTAAGTGTACAGTGTATAGTGTAAGTGTATAGTGTATAGTGCACAGTGTAAGTGTATAGTGTATAGTGTAAGTGTATAGTGTATAGTTTAAGTGTACAGTGTATAGTGCGCAGTGTATAGTGTAAGTGTATAGTTTAAGTGTACAGTGTATAGTGCACAGTGTACAGTGTAAGTGTATAGTTTAAGTGTACAGTGTATAGTGCACAGTGTATAGTGTAAGTGTATAGTGCACAGTGTATAGTGTACAGTGTATAGTGTATAGTGTATAGTGTACAGTGTATAGTGTAAGTGTATAGTGTATAGTGCACAGTGTAAGTGTATAGTGTAAGTGTATAGTGTATAGTTTAAGTGTACAGTGAATAGTGTATAGTGTACAGTGTATAGTTTAAGTGTAAGTGCGCAGTGTATAGTGTAAGTGTATAGTTTAAGTGTATAGTGTATAGTGTAAGTGCGCAGTGTATAGTGTAAAGTGTATAGTGAATAGTGTAAGTGTATAGTGTATAGTGTACAGTGCATAGTGTATAGTGCAAGGGTGTATAGTCTAAGTGTAAGTGCACAGTGAATAGTGTACAGTGAATAGTGAATAGTGTATAGTGTATAGTGTATAGTGTAAAGTGTATAGTGTATAGTTTAAGTGTACAGTGAATAGTGTATAGTGTACAGTGTATAGTTTAAGTGTAAGTGCGCAGTGTATAGTGTAAGTGTATAGTTTAAGCGTATAGTGTATAGTGTAAGTGCGCAGTGTATAGTGTAAAGTGTATAGTGAATAGTGTAAGTGTATAGTGTATAGTGTACAGTGCATAGTGTATAGTGCAAGGGTGTATAGTCTAAGTGTAAGTGCACAGTGAATAGTGTACAGTGAATAGTGAATAGTGTATAGTGTATAGTGTATAGTGCACAGTGTAGAGTGTGTAGTGTATAGTGAAAGTGTATAGTGTATAGTGTATAGTGTGCAGTGTATAGTGTATAGTGTATAGTGTATAGTGTGCAGTGTATAGTGTATAGTGTGCAGTGTATAGTGTATAGTGTGCAGTGTATAGTGTATAGTGTAAGTGTATAGTGTGCAGTGTATAGTGTATAGTGTATAGTGTGCAGTGTATAGTGTATAGTGTGCAGTGTATAGTGTATAGTGTAAGTGTATAGTGTGCAGTGTATAGTGTATAGTGTATAGTGTGCAGTGTATAGTGTATAGTGTGCAGTGTATAGTGTATAGTGTAAGTGTATAGTGTATAGTGTATAGTGTATAGTGTAAGTGTATGGTGTGCAGTGTATAGTGTATAGTGTAAAGTGTATAGTTTAAGTGTATAGTGCACAGTGTATAGTGTAAGTGTATAGTGTATAGTGTATAGTGTGCAGTGTATAGTGTAAGTGTATAGTGTATAGTGTGCAGTGTATAGTGTATAGTGTATAGTGTAAGTGTATAGTGTATAGTGTGCAGTGTATAGTGTATAGTGTGCAGTGTATAGTGTATAGTGTATAGTGTGCAGTGTATAGTGTATAGTGTGCAGTGTATAGTGTATAGTGTAAGTGTATAGTGTATAGTGTATAGTGTGCAGTGTATAGTGTATAGTGTATAGTGTAAGTGTATAGTGTGCAGTGTATAGTGTATAGTGTAAAGTGTATAGTTTAAGTGTATAGTGCACAGTGTATAGTGTAAGTGTATAGTGTATAGTGTATAGTGTGCAGTGTATAGTGTATAGTGTGCAGTGTATAGTGTATAGTGTATAGTGTAAGTGTATAGTGTATAGTGTATAGTGTGCAGTGTATAGTGTAAGTGTATAGTGTATAGTGTGCAGTGTATAGTGTATAGTGTAAGTGTATAGTGTATAGTGTGCAGTGTATAGTGTATAGTGTAAGTGTATAGTGTATAGTGTGCAGTGTATAGTGTATAGTGTGCAGTGTATAGTGTATAGTGTATAGTGTGCAGTGTATAGTGTATAGTGTGCAGTGTATAGTGTATAGTGTAAGTGTATAGTGTATAGTGTATAGTGTGCAGTGTATAGTGTATAGTGTAAAGTGTATAGTGAATAGTGTATAGAGTAAGTGCACAGTGTATAGTGTACAGTGTATAGTGCACAGTGTATAGTGCACAGTGTATAGTGTAAGTGTATACTGCACAGTGTATAGTGTATAGTGTAAGTGCACAGTGTACAGTGTATAGTGTAAGTGCACAGTGTATAGTGTACAGTGTATAGTGTAAGTGTACAGTGTATAGTGCACAGTGTATAGTGTAAGTGTATAGTGCACAGTGTATAGTGAAAGTGCACAGTGTATAGTGTACAGTGTATAGTGTATAGTGTATAGTGTATAGTTTAAGTGTACAGTGTATAGTGTAAGTGTATAGTGTATAGTGCACAGTGTAAGTGTATAGTGTATAGTGTATAGTGTAAGTGTATAGTGTATAGTTTAAGTGTACAGTGTATAGTGCACAGTGTATAGTGTAAGTGTATAGTTTAAGTGTACAGTGTATAGTGCACAGTGTACAGTGTAAGTGTATAGTTTAAGTGTACAGTGTATAGTGCACAGTGTATAGTGTAAGTGTATAGTGCACAGTGTATAGTGTACAGTGTATAGTGTATAGTGTATAGTGTACAGTGTATAGTGTAAGTGTATAGTGTATAGTGCACAGTGTAAGTGTATAGTGTATAGTGTAAGTGTATAGTGTATAGTTTAAGTGTACAGTGAATAGTGTATAGTGTACAGTGTATAGTTTAAGTGTAAGTGCGCAGTGTATAGTGTAAGTGTATAGTTTAAGTGTATAGTGTATAGTGTAAGTGCGCAGTGTATAGTGTAAAGTGTATAGTGAATAGTGTAAGTGTATAGTGTATAGTGTACAGTGCATAGTGTATAGTGCAAGGGTGTATAGTCTAAGTGTAAGTGCACAGTGAATAGTGTACAGTGAATAGTGAATAGTGTATAGTGTATAGTGTATAGTGTAAAGTGTATAGTGTATAGTTTAAGTGTACAGTGAATAGTGTATAGTGTACAGTGTATAGTTTAAGTGTAAGTGCGCAGTGTATAGTGTAAGTGTATAGTTTAAGCGTATAGTGTATAGTGTAAGTGCGCAGTGTATAGTGTAAAGTGTATAGTGAATAGTGTAAGTGTATAGTGTATAGTGTACAGTGCATAGTGTATAGTGCAAGGGTGTATAGTCTAAGTGTAAGTGCACAGTGAATAGTGTACAGTGAATAGTGAATAGTGTATAGTGTATAGTGTAAAGTGTATAGTGTATAGTTTAAGTGTACAGTGAATAGTGTATAGTGTACAGTGTATAGTTTAAGTGTAAGTGCGCAGTGTATAGTGTAAGTGTATAGTTTAAGCGTATAGTGTATAGTGTAAGTGCGCAGTGTATAGTGTAAAGTGTATAGTGAATAGTGTAAGTGTATAGTGTATAGTGTACAGTGCATAGTGTATAGTGCAAGGGTGTATAGTCTAAGTGTAAGTGCACAGTGAATAGTGTACAGTGAATAGTGAATAGTGTATAGTGTATAGTGTATAGTGCACAGTGTAGAGTGTGTAGTGTATAGTGAAAGTGTATAGTGTATAGTGTATAGTGTGCAGTGTATAGTGTATAGTGTATAGTGTGCAGTGTATAGTGTATAGTGTGCAGTGTATAGTGTATAGTGTGCAGTGTATAGTGTATAGTGTAAGTGTATAGTGTGCAGTGTATAGTGTATAGTGTATAGTGTGCAGTGTATAGTGTATAGTGTGCAGTGTATAGTGTATAGTGTAAGTGTATAGTGTGCAGTGTATAGTGTATAGTGTATAGTGTGCAGTGTATAGTGTATAGTGTGCAGTGTATAGTGTATAGTGTAAGTGTATAGTGTATAGTGTATAGTGTAAAGTGTATAGTTTAAGTGTATAGTGCACAGTGTATAGTGTAAGTGTATAGTGTATAGTGTATAGTGTAAGTGTATAGTGTATAGTGTGCAGTGTATAGTGTATAGTGTAAGTGTATAGTGTATAGTGTGCAGTGTATAGTGTATAGTGTAAGTGTATAGTGTATAGTGTGCAGTGTATAGTGTATAGTGTGCAGTGTATAGTGTATAGTGTATAGTGTGCAGTGTATAGTGTATAGTGTGCAGTGTATAGTGTATAGTGTAAGTGTATAGTGTATAGTGTGCAGTGTATAGTGTATAGTGTATAGTGTAAAGTGTATAGTGAATAGTGTATAGAGTAAGTGCACAGTGTATAGTGTACAGTGTATAGTGCACAGTGTATAGTGCACAGTGTATAGTGTAAGTGTATACTGCACAGTGTATAGTGTATAGTGTAAGTGCACAGTGTACAGTGTATAGTGTAAGTGCACAGTGTATAGTGTACAGTGTATAGTGTAAGTGTACAGTGTATAGTGCACAGTGTATAGTGTAAGTGTATAGTGCACAGTGTATAGTGAAAGTGCACAGTGTATAGTGTACAGTGTATAGTGTATAGTGTATAGTTTAAGTGTACAGTGTATAGTGTAAGTGTATAGTGTATAGTGCACAGTGTAAGTGTATAGTGTATAGTGTAAGTGTATAGTGTATAGTTTAAGTGTACAGTGTATAGTGCGCAGTGTATAGTGTAAGTGTATAGTTTAAGTGTACAGTGTATAGTGCACAGTGTACAGTGTAAGTGTATAGTTTAAGTGTACAGTGTATAGTGCACAGTGTATAGTGTAAGTGTATAGTGCACAGTGTATAGTGTACAGTGTATAGTGTATAGTGTATAGTGTACAGTGTATAGTGTAAGTGTATAGTGTATAGTGCACAGTGTAAGTGTATAGTGTATAGTGTAAGTGTATAGTGTATAGTTTAAGTGTACAGTGAATAGTGTATAGTGTACAGTGTATAGTTTAAGTGTAAGTGCGCAGTGTATAGTGTAAGTGTATAGTTTAAGTGTATAGTGTATAGTGTAAGTGCGCAGTGTATAGTGTAAAGTGTATAGTGAATAGTGTAAGTGTATAGTGTATAGTGTACAGTGAATAGTGTATAGTGCAAGGGTGTATAGTCTAAGTGTAAGTGCACAGTGAATAGTGTACAGTGAATAGTGAATAGTGTATAGTGTATAGTGTATAGTGTAAAGTGTATAGTGTATAGTTTAAGTGTACAGTGAATAGTGTATAGTGTACAGTGTATAGTTTAAGTGTAAGTGCGCAGTGTATAGTGTAAGTGTATAGTTTAAGCGTATAGTGTATAGTGTAAGTGCGCAGTGTATAGTGTAAAGTGTATAGTGAATAGTGTAAGTGTATAGTGTATAGTGTACAGTGCATAGTGTATAGTGCAAGGGTGTATAGTCTAAGTGTAAGTGCACAGTGAATAGTGTACAGTGAATAGTGAATAGTGTATAGTGTATAGTGTATAGTGCACAGTGTAGAGTGTGTAGTGTATAGTGAAAGTGTATAGTGTATAGTGTATAGTGTGCAGTGTATAGTGTATAGTGTATAGTGTATAGTGTGCAGTGTATAGTGTATAGTGTGCAGTGTATAGTGTATAGTGTGCAGTGTATAGTGTATAGTGTAAGTGTATAGTGTGCAGTGTATAGTGTATAGTGTATAGTGTGCAGTGTATAGTGTATAGTGTGCAGTGTATAGTGTATAGTGTAAGTGTATAGTGTGCAGTGTATAGTGTATAGTGTATAGTGTGCAGTGTATAGTGTATAGTGTGCAGTGTATAGTGTATAGTGTAAGTGTATAGTGTATAGTGTATAGTGTATAGTGTAAGTGTATGGTGTGCAGTGTATAGTGTATAGTGTAAAGTGTATAGTTTAAGTGTATAGTGCACAGTGTATAGTGTAAGTGTATAGTGTATAGTGTATAGTGTGCAGTGTATAGTGTAAGTGTATAGTGTATAGTGTGCAGTGTATAGTGTATAGTGTATAGTGTAAGTGTATAGTGTATAGTGTGCAGTGTATAGTGTATAGTGTGCAGTGTATAGTGTATAGTGTATAGTGTGCAGTGTATAGTGTATAGTGTGCAGTGTATAGTGTATAGTGTAAGTGTATAGTGTATAGTGTATAGTGTGCAGTGTATAGTGTATAGTGTATAGTGTAAGTGTATAGTGTGCAGTGTATAGTGTATAGTGTAAAGTGTATAGTTTAAGTGTATAGTGCACAGTGTATAGTGTAAGTGTATAGTGTATAGTGTATAGTGTGCAGTGTATAGTGTATAGTGTGCAGTGTATAGTGTATAGTGTATAGTGTAAGTGTATAGTGTATAGTGTATAGTGTGCAGTGTATAGTGTAAGTGTATAGTGTATAGTGTGCAGTGTATAGTGTATAGTGTAAGTGTATAGTGTATAGTGTGCAGTGTATAGTGTATAGTGTAAGTGTATAGTGTATAGTGTGCAGTGTATAGTGTATAGTGTGCAGTGTATAGTGTATAGTGTATAGTGTGCAGTGTATAGTGTATAGTGTGCAGTGTATAGTGTATAGTGTAAGTGTATAGTGTATAGTGTATAGTGTGCAGTGTATAGTGTATAGTGTAAAGTGTATAGTGAATAGTGTATAGAGTAAGTGCACAGTGTATAGTGTACAGTGTATAGTGCACAGTGTATAGTGCACAGTGTATAGTGTAAGTGTATACTGCACAGTGTATAGTGTATAGTGTAAGTGCACAGTGTACAGTGTATAGTGTAAGTGCACAGTGTATAGTGTACAGTGTATAGTGTAAGTGTACAGTGTATAGTGCACAGTGTATAGTGTAAGTGTATAGTGCACAGTGTATAGTGAAAGTGCACAGTGTATAGTGTACAGTGTATAGTGTATAGTGTATAGTTTAAGTGTACAGTGTATAGTGTAAGTGTATAGTGTATAGTGCACAGTGTAAGTGTATAGTGTATAGTGTATAGTGTAAGTGTATAGTGTATAGTTTAAGTGTACAGTGTATAGTGCACAGTGTATAGTGTAAGTGTATAGTTTAAGTGTACAGTGTATAGTGCACAGTGTACAGTGTAAGTGTATAGTTTAAGTGTACAGTGTATAGTGCAGAGTGTATAGTGTAAGTGTATAGTGCACAGTGTATAGTGTACAGTGTATAGTGTATAGTGTATAGTGTACAGTGTATAGTGTAAGTGTATAGTGTATAGTGCACAGTGTAAGTGTATAGTGTATAGTGTAAGTGTATAGTGTATAGTTTAAGTGTACAGTGAATAGTGTATAGTGTACAGTGTATAGTTTAAGTGTAAGTGCGCAGTGTATAGTGTAAGTGTATAGTTTAAGTGTATAGTGTATAGTGTAAGTGCGCAGTGTATAGTGTAAAGTGTATAGTGAATAGTGTAAGTGTATAGTGTATAGTGTACAGTGCATAGTGTATAGTGCAAGGGTGTATAGTCTAAGTGTAAGTGCACAGTGAATAGTGTACAGTGAATAGTGAATAGTGTATAGTGTATAGTGTATAGTGTAAAGTGTATAGTGTATAGTTTAAGTGTACAGTGAATAGTGTATAGTGTACAGTGTATAGTTTAAGTGTAAGTGCGCAGTGTATAGTGTAAGTGTATAGTTTAAGCGTATAGTGTATAGTGTAAGTGCGCAGTGTATAGTGTAAAGTGTATAGTGAATAGTGTAAGTGTATAGTGTATAGTGTACAGTGCATAGTGTATAGTGCAAGGGTGTATAGTCTAAGTGTAAGTGCACAGTGAATAGTGTACAGTGAATAGTGAATAGTGTATAGTGTATAGTGTAAAGTGTATAGTGTATAGTTTAAGTGTACAGTGAATAGTGTATAGTGTACAGTGTATAGTTTAAGTGTAAGTGCGCAGTGTATAGTGTAAGTGTATAGTTTAAGCGTATAGTGTATAGTGTAAGTGCGCAGTGTATAGTGTAAAGTGTATAGTGAATAGTGTAAGTGTATAGTGTATAGTGTACAGTGCATAGTGTATAGTGCAAGGGTGTATAGTCTAAGTGTAAGTGCACAGTGAATAGTGTACAGTGAATAGTGAATAGTGTATAGTGTATAGTGTATAGTGCACAGTGTAGAGTGTGTAGTGTATAGTGAAAGTGTATAGTGTATAGTGTATAGTGTGCAGTGTATAGTGTATAGTGTATAGTGTGCAGTGTATAGTGTATAGTGTGCAGTGTATAGTGTATAGTGTGCAGTGTATAGTGTATAGTGTAAGTGTATAGTGTGCAGTGTATAGTGTATAGTGTATAGTGTGCAGTGTATAGTGTATAGTGTGCAGTGTATAGTGTATAGTGTAAGTGTATAGTGTGCAGTGTATAGTGTATAGTGTATAGTGTGCAGTGTATAGTGTATAGTGTGCAGTGTATAGTGTATAGTGTAAGTGTATAGTGTATAGTGTATAGTGTAAAGTGTATAGTTTAAGTGTATAGTGCACAGTGTATAGTGTAAGTGTATAGTGTATAGTGTATAGTGTAAGTGTATAGTGTATAGTGTGCAGTGTATAGTGTATAGTGTAAGTGTATAGTGTATAGTGTGCAGTGTATAGTGTATAGTGTAAGTGTATAGTGTATAGTGTGCAGTGTATAGTGTATAGTGTGCAGTGTATAGTGTATAGTGTATAGTGTGCAGTGTATAGTGTATAGTGTGCAGTGTATAGTGTATAGTGTAAGTGTATAGTGTATAGTGTGCAGTGTATAGTGTATAGTGTATAGTGTAAAGTGTATAGTGAATAGTGTATAGAGTAAGTGCACAGTGTATAGTGTACAGTGTATAGTGCACAGTGTATAGTGCCCAGTGTATAGTGTAAGTGTATACTGCACAGTGTATAGTGTATAGTGTAAGTGCACAGTGTACAGTGTATAGTGTAAGTGCACAGTGTATAGTGTACAGTGTATAGTGTAAGTGTACAGTGTATAGTGCACAGTGTATAGTGTAAGTGTATAGTGCACAGTGTATAGTGAAAGTGCACAGTGTATAGTGTACAGTGTATAGTGTATAGTGTATAGTTTAAGTGTACAGTGTATAGTGTAAGTGTATAGTGTATAGTGCACAGTGTAAGTGTATAGTGTATAGTGTAAGTGTATAGTGTATAGTTTAAGTGTACAGTGTATAGTGCGCAGTGTATAGTGTAAGTGTATAGTTTAAGTGTACAGTGTATAGTGCACAGTGTACAGTGTAAGTGTATAGTTTAAGTGTACAGTGTATAGTGCACAGTGTATAGTGTAAGTGTATAGTGCACAGTGTATAGTGTACAGTGTATAGTGTATAGTGTATAGTGTACAGTGTATAGTGTAAGTGTATAGTGTATAGTGCACAGTGTAAGTGTATAGTGTATAGTGTAAGTGTATAGTGTATAGTTTAAGTGTACAGTGAATAGTGTATAGTGTACAGTGTATAGTTTAAGTGTAAGTGCGCAGTGTATAGTGTAAGTGTATAGTTTAAGTGTATAGTGTATAGTGTAAGTGCGCAGTGTATAGTGTAAAGTGTATAGTGAATAGTGTAAGTGTATAGTGTATAGTGTACAGTGAATAGTGTATAGTGCAAGGGTGTATAGTCTAAGTGTAAGTGCACAGTGAATAGTGTACAGTGAATAGTGAATAGTGTATAGTGTATAGTGTATAGTGTAAAGTGTATAGTGTATAGTTTAAGTGTACAGTGAATAGTGTATAGTGTACAGTGTATAGTTTAAGTGTAAGTGCGCAGTGTATAGTGTAAGTGTATAGTTTAAGCGTATAGTGTATAGTGTAAGTGCGCAGTGTATAGTGTAAAGTGTATAGTGAATAGTGTAAGTGTATAGTGTATAGTGTACAGTGCATAGTGTATAGTGCAAGGGTGTATAGTCTAAGTGTAAGTGCACAGTGAATAGTGTACAGTGAATAGTGAATAGTGTATAGTGTATAGTGTATAGTGCACAGTGTAGAGTGTGTAGTGTATAGTGAAAGTGTATAGTGTATAGTGTATAGTGTGCAGTGTATAGTGTATAGTGTATAGTGTATAGTGTGCAGTGTATAGTGTATAGTGTGCAGTGTATAGTGTATAGTGTGCAGTGTATAGTGTATAGTGTAAGTGTATAGTGTGCAGTGTATAGTGTATAGTGTATAGTGTGCAGTGTATAGTGTATAGTGTGCAGTGTATAGTGTATAGTGTAAGTGTATAGTGTGCAGTGTATAGTGTATAGTGTATAGTGTGCAGTGTATAGTGTATAGTGTGCAGTGTATAGTGTATAGTGTAAGTGTATAGTGTATAGTGTATAGTGTATAGTGTAAGTGTATGGTGTGCAGTGTATAGTGTATAGTGTAAAGTGTATAGTTTAAGTGTATAGTGCACAGTGTATAGTGTAAGTGTATAGTGTATAGTGTATAGTGTGCAGTGTATAGTGTAAGTGTATAGTGTATAGTGTGCAGTGTATAGTGTATAGTGTATAGTGTAAGTGTATAGTGTATAGTGTGCAGTGTATAGTGTATAGTGTGCAGTGTATAGTGTATAGTGTATAGTGTGCAGTGTATAGTGTATAGTGTGCAGTGTATAGTGTATAGTGTAAGTGTATAGTGTATAGTGTATAGTGTGCAGTGTATAGTGTATAGTGTATAGTGTAAGTGTATAGTGTGCAGTGTATAGTGTATAGTGTAAAGTGTATAGTTTAAGTGTATAGTGCACAGTGTATAGTGTAAGTGTATAGTGTATAGTGTATAGTGTGCAGTGTATAGTGTATAGTGTGCAGTGTATAGTGTATAGTGTATAGTGTAAGTGTATAGTGTATAGTGTATAGTGTGCAGTGTATAGTGTAAGTGTATAGTGTATAGTGTGCAGTGTATAGTGTATAGTGTAAGTGTATAGTGTATAGTGTGCAGTGTATAGTGTATAGTGTGCAGTGTATAGTGTATAGTGTGCAGTGTATAGTGTATAGTGTATAGTGTGCAGTGTATAGTGTATAGTGTGCAGTGTATAGTGTATAGTGTAAGTGTATAGTGTATAGTGTATAGTGTGCAGTGTATAGTGTATAGTGTAAAGTGTATAGTGAATAGTGTATAGAGTAAGTGCACAGTGTATAGTGTACAGTGTATAGTGCACAGTGTATAGTGCACAGTGTATAGTGTAAGTGTATACTGCACAGTGTATAGTGTATAGTGTAAGTGCACAGTGTACAGTGTATAGTGTAAGTGCACAGTGTATAGTGTACAGTGTATAGTGTAAGTGTACAGTGTATAGTGCACAGTGTATAGTGTAAGTGTATAGTGCACAGTGTATAGTGAAAGTGCACAGTGTATAGTGTACAGTGTATAGTGTATAGTGTATAGTGTATAGTTTAAGTGTACAGTGTATAGTGTAAGTGTATAGTGTATAGTGCACAGTGTAAGTGTATAGTGTATAGTGTATAGTGTAAGTGTATAGTGTATAGTTTAAGTGTACAGTGTATAGTGCACAGTGTATAGTGTAAGTGTATAGTTTAAGTGTACAGTGTATAGTGCACAGTGTACAGTGTAAGTGTATAGTTTAAGTGTACAGTGTATAGTGCACAGTGTATAGTGTAAGTGTATAGTGCACAGTGTATAGTGTACAGTGTATAGTGTATAGTGTATAGTGTACAGTGTATAGTGTAAGTGTATAGTGTATAGTGCACAGTGTAAGTGTATAGTGTATAGTGTAAGTGTATAGTGTATAGTTTAAGTGTACAGTGAATAGTGTATAGTGTACAGTGTATAGTTTAAGTGTAAGTGCGCAGTGTATAGTGTAAGTGTATAGTTTAAGTGTATAGTGTATAGTGTAAGTGCGCAGTGTATAGTGTAAAGTGTATAGTGAATAGTGTAAGTGTATAGTGTATAGTGTACAGTGCACAGTGTATAGTGCAAGGGTGTATAGTCTAAGTGTAAGTGCACAGTGAATAGTGTACAGTGAATAGTGAATAGTGTATAGTGTATAGTGTATAGTGTAAAGTGTATAGTGTATAGTTTAAGTGTACAGTGAATAGTGTATAGTGTACAGTGTATAGTTTAAGTGTAAGTGCGCAGTGTATAGTGTAAGTGTATAGTTTAAGCGTATAGTGTATAGTGTAAGTGCGCAGTGTATAGTGTAAAGTGTATAGTGAATAGTGTAAGTGTATAGTGTATAGTGTACAGTGCATAGTGTATAGTGCAAGGGTGTATAGTCTAAGTGTAAGTGCACAGTGAATAGTGTACAGTGAATAGTGAATAGTGTATAGTGTATAGTGTATAGTGTATAGTGCACAGTGTAGAGTGTGTAGTGTATAGTGAAAGTGTATAGTGTATAGTGTGCAGTGTATAGTGTATAGTGTATAGTGTATAGTGTGCAGTGTATAGTGTATAGTGTGCAGTGTATAGTGTATAGTGTAAGTGTATAGTGTGCAGTGTATAGTGTATAGTGTATAGTGTGCAGTGTATAGTGTATAGTGTGCAGTGTATAGTGTATAGTGTAAGTGTATAGTGTGCAGTGTATAGTGTATAGTGTATAGTGTGCAGTGTATAGTGTATAGTGTGCAGTGTATAGTGTATAGTGTAAGTGTATAGTGTATAGTGTATAGTGTATAGTGTAAGTGTATGGTGTGCAGTGTATAGTGTATAGTGTAAAGTGTATAGTTTAAGTGTATAGTGCACAGTGTATAGTGTAAGTGTATAGTGTATAGTGTGCAGTGTATAGTGTAAGTGTATAGTGTATAGTGTGCAGTGTATAGTGTATAGTGTATAGTGTAAGTGTATAGTGTATAGTGTGCAGTGTATAGTGTATAGTGTGCAGTGTATAGTGTATAGTGTATAGTGTGCAGTGTATAGTGTATAGTGTGCAGTGTATAGTGTATAGTGTAAGTGTATAGTGTATAGTGTATAGTGTGCAGTGTATAGTGTATAGTGTATAGTGTAAGTGTATAGTGTGCAGTGTATAGTGTATAGTGTAAAGTGTATAGTTTAAGTGTATAGTGCACAGTGTATAGTGTAAGTGTATAGTGTATAGTGTATAGTGTGCAGTGTATAGTGTATAGTGTGCAGTGTATAGTGTATAGTGTATAGTGTAAGTGTATAGTGTATAGTGTGCAGTGTATAGTGTATAGTGTATAGTGTAAGTGTATAGTGTATAGTGTGCAGTGTATAGTGTATAGTGTGCAGTGTATAGTGTATAGTGTATAGTGTAAAGTGTATAGTGAATAGTGTATAGAGTAAGTGCACAGTGTATAGTGTACAGTGTATAGTGCACAGTGTATAGTGTAAGTGTATAGTGCACAGTGTATAGTGAAAGTGCACAGTGTATAGTGTACAGTGTATAGTGTATAGTGTATAGTGTATAGTTTAAGTGTACAGTGTATAGTGTAAGTGTATAGTGTATAGTGCACAGTGTAAGTGTATAGTGTATAGTGTATAGTGTAAGTGTATAGTGTATAGTTTAAGTGTACAGTGTATAGTGCACAGTGTATAGTGTAAGTGTATAGTTTAAGTGTACAGTGTATAGTGCACAGTGTACAGTGTAAGTGTATAGTTTAAGTGTACAGTGTATAGTGCACAGTGTATAGTGTAAGTGTATAGTGCACAGTGTATAGTGTACAGTGTATAGTGTATAGTGTATAGTGTACAGTGTATAGTGTAAGTGTATAGTGTATAGTGCACAGTGTAAGTGTATAGTGTATAGTGTAAGTGTATAGTGTATAGTTTAAGTGTACAGTGAATAGTGTATAGTGTACAGTGTATAGTTTAAGTGTAAGTGCGCAGTGTATAGTGTAAGTGTATAGTTTAAGTGTATAGTGTATAGTGTAAGTGCGCAGTGTATAGTGTAAAGTGTATAGTGAATAGTGTAAGTGTATAGTGTATAGTGTACAGTGCACAGTGTATAGTGCAAGGGTGTATAGTCTAAGTGTAAGTGCACAGTGAATAGTGTACAGTGAATAGTGAATAGTGTATAGTGTATAGTGTATAGTGTAAAGTGTATAGTGTATAGTTTAAGTGTACAGTGAATAGTGTATAGTGTACAGTGTATAGTTTAAGTGTAAGTGCGCAGTGTATAGTGTAAGTGTATAGTTTAAGCGTATAGTGTATAGTGTAAGTGCGCAGTGTATAGTGTAAAGTGTATAGTGAATAGTGTAAGTGTATAGTGTATAGTGTACAGTGCATAGTGTATAGTGCAAGGGTGTATAGTCTAAGTGTAAGTGCACAGTGAATAGTGTACAGTGAATAGTGAATAGTGTATAGTGTATAGTGTATAGTGTATAGTGCACAGTGTAGAGTGTGTAGTGTATAGTGAAAGTGTATAGTGTATAGTGTGCAGTGTATAGTGTATAGTGTATAGTGTATAGTGTGCAGTGTATAGTGTATAGTGTGCAGTGTATAGTGTATAGTGTAAGTGTATAGTGTGCAGTGTATAGTGTATAGTGTATAGTGTGCAGTGTATAGTGTATAGTGTGCAGTGTATAGTGTATAGTGTAAGTGTATAGTGTGCAGTGTATAGTGTATAGTGTATAGTGTGCAGTGTATAGTGTATAGTGTGCAGTGTATAGTGTATAGTGTAAGTGTATAGTGTATAGTGTATAGTGTATAGTGTAAGTGTATGGTGTGCAGTGTATAGTGTATAGTGTAAAGTGTATAGTTTAAGTGTATAGTGCACAGTGTATAGTGTAAGTGTATAGTGTATAGTGTGCAGTGTATAGTGTATAGTGTATAGTGTAAGTGTATAGTGTATAGTGTGCAGTGTATAGTGTATAGTGTGCAGTGTATAGTGTATAGTGTATAGTGTGCAGTGTATAGTGTATAGTGTGCAGTGTATAGTGTATAGTGTAAGTGTATAGTGTATAGTGTATAGTGTGCAGTGTATAGTGTATAGTGTATAGTGTAAGTGTATAGTGTGCAGTGTATAGTGTATAGTGTAAAGTGTATAGTTTAAGTGTATAGTGCACAGTGTATAGTGTAAGTGTATAGTGTATAGTGTATAGTGTGCAGTGTATAGTGTATAGTGTGCAGTGTATAGTGTATAGTGTATAGTGTAAGTGTATAGTGTATAGTGTGCAGTGTATAGTGTATAGTGTATAGTGTAAGTGTATAGTGTATAGTGTGCAGTGTATAGTGTATAGTGTGCAGTGTATAGTGTATAGTGTATAGTGTAAAGTGTATAGTGAATAGTGTATAGAGTAAGTGCACAGTGTATAGTGTACAGTGTATAGTGCACAGTGTATAGTGTAAGTGTATACTGCACAGTGTATAGTGTATAGTGTAAGTGCACAGTGTACAGTGTATAGTGTAAGTGCACAGTGTATAGTGTAAGTGTACAGTGTATAGTGCACAGTGTATAGTGTAAGTGTATAGTGCACAGTGTATAGTGTACAGTGTATAGTGTATAGTGTATAGTGCACAGTGTAAGTGTATAGTGTATAGTGTATAGTTTAAGTGTACAGTGTATAGTTTAAGTGTACAGTGTATAGTGTAAGTGTATAGTGCACAGTGTATAGTGTACAGTGTATAGTGTACAGTGTATAGTGTAAGTGTATAGTGTAAGTGTATAGTGTATAGTTTAAGTGTATAGTGTATAGTTTAAGTGTACAGTGTATAGTGCACAGTGTATAGTGTAAGTGTATAGTGCACAGTGTATAGTGTACAGTGTATAGTGTATAGTGTATAGTGTACAGTGTATAGTGTAAGTGTATAGTGTATAGTGCACAGTGTAAGTGTATAGTGTATAGTGTATAGTGTATAGTGCGCAGTGTATAGTGTATAGTGCACAGTGTATACTGTATAGTGTATAGTGTATAGTGTACAGTGTAAGTGTATAGTGTATAGTGAATAGTGTATAGTGTACAGTGTACAGTGTATAGTGTATAGTTTAAGTGTATAGTGCACAGTGCATAGTGTATAGTGTGCAGTGTACAGTGAATAGTGTATAGTGTATAGTGTAA
Organism: Pangasianodon hypophthalmus; assembly: GCF_027358585.1. Lineage (NCBI taxonomy): Eukaryota > Metazoa > Chordata > Actinopteri > Siluriformes > Pangasiidae > Pangasianodon > Pangasianodon hypophthalmus. Next base: position 21,136,669 of record NC_069728.1, read on the forward strand.
GTGTACAGTGTAAGTGCGCAGTGTATAGTGCACAGTCTAAGTGTATAGTGCACAGTGTATAGTGTAAGTGTATAGTGTATAGTGTACAGTGTATAGTGTATAGTGTACAGTGTATAGTGTAAGTGTATAGTGTATAGTGTAAGTGTATAGTGTATAGTGCACAGTGTAAGTGCACAGTGTATAGTGTACAGTGTATAGTGTATAGTGTATAGTGCACAGTGTAAGTGTATAGTGTATAGTGTATAGTGTATAGTGTAAGTGTATAGTGTATAGTTTAAGTGTACAGTGTATAGTGCACAGTGTATAGTGTAAGTGTATAGTGCACAGTGTATAGTGTACAGTGTATAGTGTACAGTGTATAGTGTAAGTGTAAGTGTATAGTGCACAGTGTAAGTGTATAGTGTATAGTGAATAGTGTATAGTTTACAGTGTACAGTGTATAGTGTATAGTTTAAGTGTATAGTGCACAGTGCATAGTGTATAGTGTGCAGTGTGCAGTGTACAGTGAATAGTGTATAGTGTATAGTGTACAGTGTATAGTGTAAGTGTAAGTGTATAGTGCAGTGTAAGTGTATAGTGTATAGTGAATAGTGTACAGTGTACAGTGTACAGTGTATAGTTTAAGTGTATAGTGCACAGTGCATAGTGTATAGTGTGCAGTGTGCAGTGTACAGTGAATAGTGCACAGTGCATAGTGTACAGTGTAAGTGCGCAGTGTATAGTGCACAGTCTAAGTGTATAGTGCACAGTGTATAGTGTAAGTGTATAGTGTATAGTGTACAGTGTATAGTGTAAGTGTATAGTGTATAGTGTATAGTGTATAGTGTACAGTGTATAGTGTAAGTGTATAGTGTATAGTGTATAGTGTATAGTGCACAGTGTATAGTGTAAGTGTATAGTGTATAGTGTATAGTGCACAGTGTATAGTGTAAGTGTATAGTGTATAGTGTACAGTGTATAGTGTAAGTGTATAGTGTATAGTGTATAGTGCACAGTGTATAGTTTAAGTGTATAGTGTATAGTGTACAGTGTATAGTGTAAGTGTATAGTGTATAGTGTAAGTGTATAGTGTATAGTGCACAGTGTAAGTGCACAGTGTATAGTGTACAGTGTATAGTGTATAGTGTATAGTGCACAGTGTAAGCGTATAGTGTATAGTGTAAGTGTATAGTGCACAGTGTATAGTGTAAGTGTATAGTGCACAGTGTATAGTGTACAGTGTATAGTGTATAGTGTATAGTGTACAGTGTATAGTGCAAGTGTATAGTGTATAGTGCACAGTGTAAGTGTATAGTGTATAGTGTATAGTGTATAGTGTATAGTGCACAGTGTAAGTGTATAGTGCGCAGTGTATAGTGTATAGTGTATAGTGTACAGTGTACAGTGTATAGTGTAAGTGTATAGTGTATAGTGCACAGTGTAAGTGTATAGTGTATAGTGTATAGTGTAAGTGTATAGTGCGCAGTGTATAGTGTATAGTGCACAGTGTATAGTGTATAGTGTATAGTGTATAGTGTACAGTGTAAGTGTATAGTGTATAGTGAATAGTGTATAGTGTACAGTGTACAGTGTATAGTTTAAGTGTATAGTGCACAGTGCATAGTGTATAGTGTGCAGTGTACAGTGAATAGTGTATAGTGTATAGTGTAAGTGTACAGTGTAAGTGCGCAGTGTATAGTGCACAGTGTACAGTGTATAGTGTAAGTATATAGTGTATAGTGTATAGTGCACAGTGTATAGTTTAAGTGTATAGTGTATAGTGTACAGTGTACAGTGTACAGTGTATAGTGCACAGTGTATAGTGTATAGTGCACAGTGTATAGTGTATAGTGTATAGTGCACAGTGTATAGTGTATAGTGCACAGTGTATAGTGTACAGTGTATAGTGTACAGTGTATAGAGTAAGTGTATAGTGTACAGTGTATAGTGTAAGTGTATAGTGTACAGTGTATAGTGTATAGTGCACAGTGTACAGTGTACAGTGTATAGTGTATAGTGCACAGTGTATAGTGTATAGTGCACAGTGTATAGTGTATAGTGTATAGTGCACAGTGTATAGTGTATAGTGCACAGTGTATAGTGTACAGTGTATAGTGTACAGTGTATAGAGTAAGTGTATAGTGTATAGTGTAAGTGTATAGTGTATAGTGCACAGTGTATAGTGTATAGTGTACAGTGTATAGTGTATAGTGCACAGTGTATAGTGTAAGTGTATAGTGTAAGTGTATAGTGTATAGTGTAAGTGTATAGTGTATAGTGCACAGTGTATAGTGTATAGTGCACAGTGTATAGTGTACAGTGTATAGTGCACAGTGTATAGTGTATAGTGCACAGTGTATAGTGTATAGTGCACAGTGTGTAGTTTAAGTGTATAGTGTACAGTGTATAGTGTATAGTGTAAGTGTATAGTGTATAGTGCACAGTGTATAGTGTATAGTGCACAGTGTGTAGTTTAAGTGTATAGTGTATAGTGTACAGTGTATAGTGTATAGTGCACAGTGTATAGTGTATAGTGTATAGTGTAAGTGTATAGTGTATAGTGCACAGTGTATAGTGTATAGTGCACAGTGTATAGTGTACAGTGTATAGTGCACAGTGTATAGTGTATAGTGCACAGTGTGTAGTTTAAGTGTATAGTGTATAGTGTATAGTGCACAGTGTATAGTGTATAGTGCACAGTGTGTAGTTTAAGTGTATAGTGTATAGTGTACAGTGTATAGTGTATAGTGTAAGTGTATAGTGTATAGTGTAAGTGTATAGTGCACAGTGTATAGTGTATAGTGTACAGTGTATAGTGTAAGTGTATAGTGCACAGTGCATAGTGTATAGTGCACAGTGTATAGTTTAAGTGTATAGTGTACAGTGTAGAGTGTATAGTGCACAGTGTATAGTTTAAGTGTATAGTGTACAGTGTATAGTGTATAGTGTATAGTGTAAGTGTATAGTGTACAGTGTAGAGTGTATAGTGTATAGTGCACAGTGTATAGTGTATAGTGCACAGTGTATAGTGTACAGTGTATAGTGTACAGTGTATAGAGTAAGTGTATAGTGTACAGTGTATAGTGTAAGTGTATAGTGTACAGTGTATAGTGTATAGTGCACAGTGTACAGTGTACAGTGTATAGTGTATAGTGCACAGTGTATAGTGTACAGTGTATAGTGCACAGTGTATAGTGTATAGTGCACAGTGTATAGTGTACAGTGTATAGTGTACAGTGTATAGAGTAAGTGTATAGTGTATAGTGTAAGTGTATAGTGTATAGTGCACACTGTATAGTGTATAGTGTACAGTGTATAGTGTATAGTGCACAGTGTATAGTGTAAGTGTATAGTGTAAGTGTATAGTGTACAGTGTATAGTGTATAGTGCACAGTGTACAGTGTACAGTGTATAGTGTATAGTGCACAGTGTATAGTGTATAGTGTATAGTGCACACTGTATAGTGTATAGTGTACAGTGTATAGTGTATAGTGCACAGTGTATAGTGTACAGTGTATAGTGTAAGTGTATAGTGTACAGTGTATAGTGTATAGTGCACAGTGTATAGTTTAAGTGTATAGTGTACAGTGTATAGTGTATAGTGCACAGTGTACAGTGTACAGTGTATAGTGTATAGTGCACAGTGTATAGTGTATAGTGTATAGTGCACAGTGTATAGTGTATAGTGCACAGTGTATAGTGTACAGTGTATAGTGTACAGTGTATAGAGTAAGTGTATAGTGTATAGTGTAAGTGTATAGTGTATAGTGCACACTGTATAGTGTATAGTGTACAGTGTACAGTGTATAGTGTATAGTGCACAGTGTATAGTGTAAGTGTATAGTGTAAGTGTATAGTGTATAGTGTAAGTGTATAGTGTATAGTGCACAGTGTATAGTGTACAGTGTATAGTGCACAGTGTATAGTGTATAGTGCACAGTGTGTAGTTTAAGTGTATAGTGTATAGTGTACAGTGTACAGTGTATAGTGTAAGTGTATAGTGTATAGTGTAAGTGTATAGTGCACAGTGTATAGTGTACAGTGTATAGTGTATAGTGTAAGTGTATAGTGCACAGTGCATAGTGTATAGTGCACAGTGTATAGTTTAAGTGTATAGTGTACAGTGCATAGTGTATAGTGCACAGTGTATAGTTTAAGTGTATAGTGTAAGTGTATAGTGTATAGTGTAAGTGTATAGTGTATAGTGCACAGTGTATAGTGTATAGTGCACAGTGTACAGTGTATAGTGCACAGTGTGTAGTTTAAGTGTATAGTGTATAGTGTACAGTGTATAGTGTATAGTGCACAGTGTATAGTGTATAGTGTATAGTGTAAGTGTATAGTGTATAGTGCACAGTGTATAGTGTACAGTGTATAGTGCACAGTGTATAGTGTATAGTGCACAGTGTGTAGTTTAAGTGTATAGTGTATAGTGTATAGTGCACAGTGTATAGTGTATAGTGCACAGTGTGTAGTTTAAGTGTATAGTGTATAGTGTACAGTGTATAGTGTATAGTGTAAGTGTATAGTGTATAGTGTAAGTGTATAGTGCACAGTGTATAGTGTATAGTGTATAGTGTACAGTGTATAGTGTAAGTGTATAGTGCACAGTGCATAGTGTATAGTGCACAGTGTATAGTTTAAGTGTATAGTGTACAGTGTAGAGTGTATAGTGCACAGTGTATAGTTTAAGTGTATAGTGTACAGTGTATAGTGTATAGTGTATAGTGTAAGTGTATAGTGTACAGTGTAGAGTGTATAGTGTATAGTGCACAGTGTATAGTGTATAGTGCACAGTGTATAGTGTGCAGTGTATAGTGTACAGTGTATAGAGTAAGTGTATAGTGTACAGTGTATAGTGTAAGTGTATAGTGTACAGTGTATAGTGTATAGTGCACAGTGTACAGTGTACAGTGTATAGTGTATAGTGCACAGTGTATAGTGTACAGTGTATAGTGCACAGTGTATAGTGTATAGTGCACAGTGTATAGTGTACAGTGTATAGTGTACAGTGTATAGAGTAAGTGTATAGTGTATAGTGTAAGTGTATAGTGTATAGTGCACACTGTATAGTGTATAGTGTACAGTGTATAGTGTATAGTGCACAGTGTATAGTGTAAGTGTATAGTGTAAGTGTATAGTGTACAGTGTATAGTGTATAGTGCACAGTGTACAGTGTACAGTGTATAGTGTATAGTGCGCAGTGTATAGTTTATAGTGTATAGTGCACACTGTATAGTGTATAGTGTACAGTGTATAGTGTATAGTGCACAGTGTATAGTGTACAGTGTATAGTGTAAGTGTATAGTGTACAGTGTATAGTGTATAGTGCACAGTGTACAGTGTACAGTGTATAGTGTATAGTGCACAGTGTATAGTGTATAGTGTATAGTGCACAGTGTATAGTGTATAGTGCACAGTGTATAGTGTACAGTGTATAGTGTACAGTGTATAGAGTAAGTGTATAGTGTATAGTGTAAGTGTATAGTGTATAGTGCACACTGTATAGTGTATAGTGTACAGTGTATAGTGTATAGTGCACAGTGTATAGTGTAAGTGTATAGTGTAAGTGTATAGTGTATAGTGTAAGTGTATAGTGTATAGTGCACAGTGTATAGTGTACAGTGTATAGTGCACAGTGTATAGTGTATAGTGCACAGTGTGTAGTTTAAGTGTATAGTGTATAGTGTACAGTGTACAGTGTATAGTGTAAGTGTATAGTGTATAGTGTAAGTGTATAGTGCACAGTGTATAGTGTACAGTGTATAGTGTATAGTGTATAGTGTAAGTGTATAGTGCACAGTGCATAGTGTATAGTGCACAGTGTATAGTTTAAGTGTATAGTGTACAGTGTAGAGTGTATAGTGCACAGTGTATAGTGTATAGTGTAAGTGTATAGTTTAAGTGTATAGTGTATAGTGTATAGTGTAAGTGTATAGAGTGTAGTTGAGTAATATGGCTGTAATAAAACTTCCTGTTCAGACGGTTCGGTTGATTACACACTCAGTAGAACACACAGGGCTGTAATACAGATGAGTAAAAGTTATTAATATTATTTCATTTACTCAGAAATCAGGGACTGAGATGGAGAAGTCTTTGATCCACAGCAGGGTCGGTTCTCCATCTGATTCTCTGTCTCCTAACCTTATTTCAGAAATAATGTTATTTCATCTCAGCAGATAATGGATTTTGGAGTGGACATGTCTCAAACTCCGACCTGGCCGAGCCAGAGGAGCTGCAGCTCCCAGAACACACGCCATCAAGGGCAAGTCTAATTTACTACATTTTTAGGTTTTTAAAGTTATATTATTCGATTTCATTTAACATTGACAAAGACGACAGGATACATGCTCTGAGTAACACTGTTTAACTGCAAACCCTAATAAATAATAGCTAAAATATCTGCATTAAAAAATGGGAACTAATATATAAAAAAGAGACCCAAATTTGCTGACTTTATTTATTTAATTATTTGTTTGTTTGTCTATTTGATATTGAAAATGAAAATGACATTTAAAAAAAATGTTTGTATTGTTAGTTTGTGAATAAAAGTCTGACATACAGGCTAAATTTTCAAATCAAAATGTTTTTTTTTCCCTGGAAGAATAAAATGCACCAATATTATGCTGTAAATTGTTATAAAATATGCGTATTGATGAGAAAAGAGCAGTGCTGGTCTGAGAATAAATAACCTCCTCAGTCATGGTCCTGTGGCTGTCCTGGATGATAAGATGACCTTGTATTTTTTAAATTTATTTTATTTTAATAATGAAGTCACATCCAGGAGAGAAAAAGAAGTATATAAATAAGGAGAGAACACATCCGTCCTCGTGAGAAGAGTGGAACATGGCTGACTCATCTGCGTTCATGTGGCAAGGGTTTAGAATAAAATCTGATCTCCTGCTGTTCCTCTGTGCAGCTTCAGCCTCATTACTGCCTGATCAAGCTGCATTCAGTGTGTTTCCTTTCACATCTACAGCGCAGACGTTAATCACAGCTCAGTCTGAGGAAGACACTGACTGTCTGACTCCAGTATAAAAGCTGAAGGAGTGTGTGTGTGTGTGTGTGTGTGTGAGTGTGTGTGTGAGTGTGTGTGAGAGAGAGTGTGTTCAATACCCCAATCCATCTTTACATGTGTGAGGGGCTGAGTTCCAAATTGAAATTTACAGTACAGCAGAGTTTGGGGCGGAGTTTATCTAAATCAGAGACGTGTCTGAGTTATATGGGGCGGAGTTTGTATAAAACAGAGGCGTGTCAGAGTTACTTGGGGGTGGAGTTTGTATAAAACAGAGAGTCTCAGTTACACTCGAGTGTGATGTTGAGATTAAGTGCACGTTTCTTGCGTGATCTCGGCTCGAGGGAGGAGCAGCGTTAAGTCCAGCGCCACCATCAGACAGTTTGATGGAACTACAACACACACACTATAGAACGCTGTTCAAAGAAAAATTAAATACGTAAATATCACACTATTCATTAATGAATAATTTAAATTAATTAAAGTGCAGAAAAAGTTTTTTCCACACAGAGACATGGGAGGAGACGCGTTTTAATCAGAGACATGGGAGGAGACGCGTCTTAATCAGAGACATGGGAGGAGACGCGTCTTAATCAGATACATGGGAGGAGACGCGTCTTAATAAGAGACACGGGAGGAGTCACGTCTTAATCAGAGACATGGGAGGAGACGCGTCTTAATCAGAGACATGAGAGGAGACGCGCCTTAATCAGAGACATGAGAGGAGACGCGCCTTAATCAGAGGCATGGGAGGAGACGCGCCCTAATCAGAGACACGGGAGGAGACGCGCCTTAATCAGAGACACGAGAGGAGACGCGCCTTAATCAGAGACACGGGAGGAGACGCGCCTTAATCAGAGACACGGGAGGAGACGCGCCTTAATCAGAGACACGGGAGGAGTCACGTCTTAATCAGAGACATGGGAGGAGACGCGTCTTAATCAGAGACATGAGAGGAGACGCGCCTTAATCAGAGGCATGGGAGGAGACGCGCCTTAATCAGAGACATGGGAGGAGACGCGTCTTAATCAGAGACATGAGAGGAGACGCGCCTTAATCAGAGGCATGGGAGGAGACGCGCCTTAATCAGAGACACGGGAGGAGACGCGCCTTAATAAGAGACACGGGAGGAGACGCGCCTTAATCAGAGACACGGGAGGAGACGCGCCTTAATCAGAGACACGGGAGGAGACGCGCCTTAATCAGAGACATGGGAGGAGACGCGCCTTAATCAGAGACATGGGAGGAGACGCGCCTTAATCAGAGACACGGGAGGAGACGCGTCTTAATCAGAGACATGGGTGGAGACGCGTCTTAATCAGAGACACGGGAGGAGACGCGTCTTAATCAGAGACATGGGAGGAGACGCGCCTTAATCAGAGACATGGGAGGAGTCACGTCTTAATCAGAGACATGGATGGAGTCGCGTCTTAATCAGAGACATGGGAGGAGACGCGTCTTAATCAGAGACATGGGAGGAGTCGTGTCTTAATCAGAGACATGGGAGGAGACGCGTCTTAATCAGAGACATGGGAGGAGACGCGCCTTAATCAGATACATGGGAGGAGATGCGTCTTAATCAGAGACATGGGAGGAGTCGTGTCTTAATCAGAGACATGGCTTATCTGGAGCAGTGAATATTTTATATTCAATATTTTTTAAGTTTCTCTGTAAGTGCAGCAGATGAGAGCTAGGTCAGATTATCCTTCACACCACGAGCATGCTTTACAG
>NC_069728.1:21152893-21170393 GCF_027358585.1 Pangasianodon hypophthalmus
CACTGGTGTACGCCTCGTCATGTTCTCCACCGGCGTATGCCTCGTCATGTTCTCCACTGGTGTACGCCTCGTCATGTTCTCCACTGGTGTACGCCTCGTCATGTTCTCCACTGGTGTACGCCTCGTCATGTTCTTCAGCAGCGTACGCCTCGTCATGTTCTTCAGCAGCGTACGCCTCGTCATGTTCTCCACTGGTGTACGCCTCGTCATGTTCTTCAGCAGCGTACGCCTCGTCATGTTCTTCAGCAGCGTACGCCTCGTCATGTTCTCCACTGGTGTACGCCTCGTCATGTTCTCCACTGGTGTACGCCTCATCATGTTCTCCACTGGTGTACGCCTCGTCATGTTCTTCAGCAGCGTACGCCTCGTCATGTTCTCCACTGGTGTACGCCTCGTCATGTTCTCCACTGGTGTACGCCTCGTCATGTTCTCCACCAGCATACGCCTCGTCATGTTCTCCACTGGTGTACGCCTCGTCATGTTCTCCACTGGTGTACGCCTCGTCATGTTCTCCACTGGTGTACACCTCGTCATGTTCTCCACTGGTGTACGCCTCGTCATGTTCTTCAGCAGCGTACGCCTCGTCATGTTCTTCAGCAGCGTACGCCTCGTCATGTTCTTCAGCAGCGTACGCCTCGTCATGTTCTCCACTGGTGTACGCCTCGTCATGTTCTCCACTGGTGTACGCCTCGTCATGTTCTCCACTGGTGTACTCCTCGTCATGTTCTCCACTGGTGTACGCCTCGTCATGTTCTCCACTGGTGTACGCCTCGTCATGTTCTTCAGCAGCGTACGCCTCGTCATGTTCTTCAGCAGCGTACGCCTCGTCATGTTCTCCACTGGTGTACGCCTCGTCATGTTCTCCACTGGTGTACTCCTCATCATGTTCTCCACTGGTGTACGCCTCGTCATGTTCTCCACCAGCATATGCCTCGTCATGTTCTCCACTGGTGTACGCCTCGTCATGTTCTCCACTGGTGTACGCCTCGTCATGTTCTCCACTGGTGTACGCCTCGTCATGTTCTCCACTGGTGTACGCCTCGTCATGTTCTTCAGCAGCGTACGCCTCGTCATGTTCTCCACTGGTGTACGCCTCGTCATGTTCTCCACTGGTGTACGCCTCGTCATGTTCTTCAGCAGCGTACGCCTCGTCATGTTCTCCACTGGTGTACGCCTCGTCATGTTCTCCACTGGTGTACGCCTCGTCATGTTCTTCAGCAGCGTACGCCTCGTCATGTTCTCCACTGGTGTACGCCTCCTCATGTTCTCCACTGGTGTACGCCTCGTCATGTTCTCCACTGGTGTACGCCTCGTCATGTTCTCCACTGGTGTACGCCTCGTCATGTTCTCCACTGGTGTACGCCTCGTCATGATATTTCTAATATTATTTACTAAAATAATGAAATAGAACAAAGCAGGACCTTGTGAGTTTCCCTCGTGACCCCATTTATAAATCATGTGACCCCATGTGGGGTCGCGACCCCTAGAGATAGCTCCTAATCCTGTGAATGCACGTACGATACGCAGATGACACACATACACAGTGTTTCAGAAGCTCCGCCCCCTCTCTCGCCAGCGCTAATTAAAAACGAATGATTTCTGGACAGTGGTGTCGGAGGTTCATTAAATCATTTTAGCTTTAATCTGAACGTTTCATTAAAACGGCAACATTCAGAGCCATAAAGCCTAAAAAACGACGACACTAATTAAAGAATCATCTCAATTCCTCCGTTTTTATTTAAAAAGAACTCTGAGAAACACAGATAGAGGCTGAGCACTCGTTTATAAAACACTGACACTCACACACGAGTGTGTTCATCACAACACCACGATTCAACATCATCACTGCGGATCTGCGCTTTTCTCTTTAAAGCGTCTGTTCCAGCATTCTGACCTCGTTTCATTTCCACTGACTCACAGCCGGAGGAGCGAACAACCAAACCACCAAACCACCAAACCACAGCGTTTAAAACAGCCGGCCGAGCTTTAAAAGGCAACGGGAAAGCTCTCCTTTCACATTTTCTTTGGTTTCACCTCGAGCTGAACTCGTCTTCTGCGCCGAATGGCGACGCTCTGAATGGAAAATCGAGCCTCTAGCCATCGCTATAAACAATTAGGGCTGTTTGTGAGGTGTGTGAGCGGCGCTGTGGATTAATGAGGATGTGGGAATAGATGATGACGCAGCGACTGTTCCACTTTCTCCAGAACTGTGTGTTTGGGTGGAGACTTTTTTGGATGACAAAAGTAAAATCACAGCCACATTAGCATTCCTGATCAACACAACACACACACACACACACATTCTTAATACCGCCACTCGTCGCCACAGCGTCGGCACAACCTCCATTTCTGTAACAGCCGAGTCCACGTCCACGTCCACGTCCACGTCCACGTCCTCACTGCCTCCTGCTGAGCTTTTCATTATTTGCTAACAAACGGAGCTCTGCGGAGCCGCTGAGGCGACATGGTGCTTATTTTTTAACTAAATGTGGCCATGAATTCATGTATTAAAGTCATGAGGGAAGTTTCTGAAGATTTTTGGCCACAGGAAGCTAAATATAGAGATGATCTCAGAATCGTAAAGAGCGAGACTTAATAACATTTTCTCCAAATAATTAACATTTAATAAATCTGATGTAACACAACGTTAGGTCAGTAAGTCGTGGGCTCAAGCTATATAATTCATGGCCATGTCTTTTTTCAGTAATACACACTGTGTGTGTGTGTGTGTGTGTGTTACAGTAAGATCCTGAGTAACAGGGTGGTTGATTATTTTCCTCTAACAGCACGTCCCTGAGTGTTTTATTCCTCTTACACCACAGCAACTCACCACTGATTACATTTTTATTTATATATTATATATTAAAAAATAAATTTATTTGTTATATATAAAGAACTACACTTCATGCTTTTTATCCATTTATAGTTACATTTAATGTTTGTGAATTTGTTCCTGTTCTCACTTATACAATAAGGCCAAAAGTATGTGCACCTTTATTAAGCTTCTGTATGATGTGTTTACATTTAATACTTCACAAACAAAATAATCCTCATACGGATAATACGGATAATACGGATAACTCTTCTGTAGCTCTTTACTTTCTTTTCTCCCAATTTCTACATAAACTTTTAAAAATCACTCAATGCTTTAGAGTTTTAAAAACAAATTTTGTTGGTTTGTTTTAAACTTGTGGGGTTTTTTGGGTGAGATGATGGGATTGGTTTTTATTGAGATGAGATTTTATTGGGATGGGATTGATTGGATTGAATTTATTTAATTTTTTATATGACTTTGCCAAACTGTAAAGAAACAATATTTTCTAAAATTTGTGCCTTTATTACATATTTTAGACCTGAATGTTAAAAATTTTTGACATAGGAAGATTTATTTATTTATTTATTTATTTATTATTTCATGCATACTGTTTTACCTTATCTCATGGACAATCCATTTCCTTTTTAATATTTGATATTTAGACAAATTTAAGTTTAAAAAAGAGAAAAAAAAATCGAACAAATCTGGATATGCATATAAATAATTTATGCATGAAAAGGTTAATTTTCCTGAGTTAAATATTTTGGTTTAAAAGGCAGTGCAATTACCTGTTAATTACTGAGTCATGTTAATAATGCACTTTATCATGCTCATTAGTTTGCTATTAATGAATAATGTTACAGTATCAACTGATTAGCATTAACATTACCACGCTATCAGCTGATTAGCATTAACATTACCACGCTATCAGCTGATTAGCATGCTGATTTGGCTAGCAATGTCACTAGCACTCTAAAAAAAAACAGTAATTTGAGTTTTGTCTTTACAAGCTGCCGCACGTAACAGGTGATGAAGTCTATGTGTGAACCTACAGCGTCCTCCTCGGCTGATCTGAGGTCAGTCGAGAACCGATAATCAGTAGTAGGAATGTCATCAGGACATCTGACTACTGAATATAGATGAGAAGTGAAAAACAGAACCTTCTGAAACTACAGAGGTCCTCATGGCTAGTCAGGGGATGATCTCCCACGCTCCCAGACTGCAGGAGGACAAAACGTTTAACAGCAGTGAGGAACTAAGCCATGATGAAATGTCAGTAAAGTGCTACGTCTGTCCGGATCACATCTCCACCTGAACTAATCTGAACCCTGAGCGTGGAGTGTGAGAGAAAGACACACAGCCAGTTGGTTTTCAGCAAACGGATGAGCAGAGGATGTTTCTTCTTTCCTCACCACACTCGAGTTCAACACAGTGTAATTTCTCACCTCTGTGCAACAGTGAGAGAAAAACTCCTCAATCATCGTCTCTTTTTTCACATCCACAGAATCCTCACAGAGCAGCTGGATCCCGAGGAAAACGTCTTCACGGCTGTTGCTTCGGCAAAGACTTTAAAATGGCCGGAATTGAGGACGCTGCCTGCTGTGCTGTCTCTCGCTGCTGTTCTCTAAACTCATTAAACACACACTGTGTGAAATTCGATATCATTTTTATAAGATTACTCTAAATGTTCCATAATGCAGTCTGTTAAACCTTATGTTCACGCTAACAAAAGCCACAAAGCAATAAGCATTCATTTCTCTAAGGAGTCTCCAGTGTCAGCGCTTTGTAACAGTAAAGCTGTAACTTTAAGTTTTCCGACGTCTTCAGGACAGAGTTTACGCTGCTTTGCGGTTTCTCTGTAACGTGCGTAACAAGCTGTGTGTTTTCTCATCTTATTAACTTCAAGAGACAGAAAAAAGAGAGAGAGGCTGGTGAGGGAACGAGTGTTTATAGCTGCTGTAACGTAAGCGACAACAGGAACATTAAATGTAACTAGAAATGGATAAAACATGTTTGAGACAGTGACAGATCGTTCTCATGGCACTCAGAATAAATACAGTAAGAACTTCAGGAAGAGAAATGTAAGTTGTTGCACATTTTATAAGAAACAGGAAGTCTGGGAGGAAGTTCTTCATTAGTCATGCTCTCGGATTTGTTCTAAATCTGTAGGAGGAAAGCAGTTCATATTTAAATGAGCTTCAGTGTCTGAATAAATGAAAACTGTGGGTGTAGATGCTGCTGCAGTTTAATTAAAACTGGGTTGCGACTCTTTTCTTCGCCAGCGTGGCTGTGATCTCAGATTTACAGATGACATTTTCAGATCATTTGAATCACAGCGTTAGTCTGCAACAGCGTCACTCACTATATTCTCAGCTCAGATACAGAAACTCTGCTTTTTAAAGCCAGTTAATGAAGATTCAGCTGATAAACATGACGAGCATCACAGGTCATCCATTAGCGCTTTCTCATTACACAATATGACAGTTTACCTTGTGACAGATCTTACTGTGGAATTAAAATTAGAACAGCAATACACTCGACCAACGACGTGAGAAGTGATTGGCTAGTGGTGATGTCACGTGATCAAGCTTAAAAACTTCTTAAAAACTGTCACTTTCATAATTAACCATCATTTTAATCATGTCTGTTACTTTGCAGTTCAAATTATATCCAGTAGGAGGCGATCAGCTGCGCATCTGAAACTGCAAACACTGTGTTTTATTATCACACAAACAGAAGTCTAAGCTAATCATAATCCACAACACCGTGCCTGATAATGTGAAAAATAAAAACATAACAGTCACCTGTTTTCTGTCACAGAACCTTAAAATTCATCTAGAGTGTGTGTCGTAGCATTTCAGTAGCTGCGCTACAACGACGGAATAGTAAACACCAACATAATCAGCGTTAATATTCCTTTTTCTTTATTCAGTATTCACGAGCTTCGTCTTTACCTTCCTACTCTGTATATAAAAGCACAAAACCTTATAGCGCACCAGGAGCCTTGTTCAGAGTCGCAGCTTAACACTAAAGGTTACTTCTACACTTCCATGAGGAAAGTTCCTGGTATTCAGAGCCGGGTTACGCAGCTGTTCCACTGCCTCTGTTTACAGTCAAATCATTCACTCGAGCTGATATCACGATAGAAAAACACGCTTACATTCAAGATCAAGATCAAGACTCGAGATTACCTGAGACACGCCTCTGTCTTACAAACTCCGCCCCCATGTGTGTAACTCTCGTAACTTCTGAACAGCGCTGAAGTCTGTAGTTAGATCTGAGGTCTGAATACTGAAGTGTGTAATTTCCGTGTGAAATCCTGACTGAGCGCTGAACTCGACTCCTTTACGTTATTATTTTACACCAAATCACAGGTATTATTGTTAAAATATCACGCCTTGAATTTCGTCAGTGTCTCATCGTGACTGATGATGTGTTCGACGCTGTAGCAGGTGTGCTCTATTCATCCTTTCCTCTCTTTCTTCTCTTCTCATCAGACAGACAAGCTATCCTGTTTCACTCTTCTCCACTCGTGTAGCTATTGTGATGTAAATTTTCTGAAAATGTCCTTGGAGACATGAAGAGAAATCTGGGATCAAAGCCACGCTGGAGAAGAAAAGGGTCTCGACCCAGTTTTAATTAAACTGCAGTGTTATTTTCACTCAGACTGAAGCTCATTTGAATATGAAGTGCTTTTCCTTTTACAGACTTAGATTTTAGAAACACTTTCCTCGCATTTCACTTTTGGATGAAATTCCATCCCAAACTTCCTGCTTCTTAAGAAACTCCAAGAACTTTCCAACTGTAGATATTTTAATATCAGATCTATACTGCTGGAAAGCTCGGGTTAATTAGTGCACTGATGCCTTTAGCTAATCAGATCTTAGCTATTGTTGATAAATTGATATATTTTGCGTAATTAAAGTCATTAGTTCATGCTAAAGAAGAACTGGCATCTTTTATGAGGATATTTTTAGCTCTAAATGACCCAGACAACATTGTCTTTGCTTTTGGGTTTGTTTAATAATTACTTTAATTAACATTGATCCAGAATTGACAAAAGGTCGAATACATGAAAGTGCACTAACATAAGCTCCGCCCCCTTTTCCCCTGGTATATAACCTGGTAGCATGTTAGCTATGTGACTCGGCTCAATCTTTGTAGCGTGTCAAACAACCGATTTTCACACAGATGAGTGTGTTATTTAATTTATGTTTAACTATTTAGCTTTAGAAGCTGTGTGTATACAGTGCAGCTAATTTCTCATCAGAGCTAAAACAAAACGCTGGACAGGCCACGCCCATAAAAACAGCATTAGCAGTTGGTACATGCTGATAGGACACTGAGTACAAGTCGCTTGCTAGGGTGAAAAGTGTTAATTTAATAAGGTATATATCGTAATCGTCTTTCTTTAACTTTATTGTTTGTAATATAATTTGGCGAGTCGTTTTATAGACGCATTCTGAGGCTCAGGGCCGTTAACAGCCTGGAGCTGGAGCAAGTCCTCATCGTGAACGCGACTGCCAGCACTAACTCATTACTCTCATGGTCAAACACACTTCCTGTCACTCACACACACACACACACAGAATCTGCCAGTCATGCTCTGCTTTTTCTGTAGTCTGAAATACACTGTTTGGCATTCTGTTTGAAAACTTGGCTGATTTTAAACACACACTCTAAAAGCTCCTCCAGCGCTGATGCTGAACTCAGACACGCCCGATGACTTGCATTAATTTGGCCCTCAAGTTGCTAAACTGGTGGCTGTGAGGTTAATTCACTTGTTATAATCATTAGCACAATAGCTAATGAAGTAAAGAAGTAAACTTCGAACTCAAATTGTCATGAATGAAGATTTTATTGTTCTTTAATGTAACGTTCTACTTTACGTTGTCTTTCATCGTCGTGGTTCGTTACTAAAATGTGCTGTTGCACCAGACCTCGAGCAGAATGAGCACATAAAGTAGAAGAGATAAATCATTCTCCGCTTTATTGTAACGCAGGATCTACTCTGATTTTATTATAACTGTGGAACTGCCTTCCATCTGATCTTAGAGAAGCTCAGTCTCTCAGTGGGTTTAAATCTAGGGTTAGGGTTAAATCTCTTAAAACTTATTTCTTTAGGATTGCTTTCATTTGATTACTGTGTTTTGTTTTGTTATTAAATTATTGTTATTATTATAGTTATTGTTATATATGTTTATATACTCTTATGTAAAGTGCCTTGAGAGGCCTTTTTAAAGGCGCTATATGAAATAAAGTTTATTATAACGATGAACTTGCTTGAAGTAAACCGGATCTCGAATTTGCTGTATGCCTAACCTGTAGCACGGTGCTACATTAACACACTGTATAGCTCAGTAGGAGGTGATTTGGGATGTAACCCATGACTGCGTGTGACGGAAACACAGTACCATGTACACTTCCTTCCTTAACCACATGTTCACGTTTAAGTGCAGTTTAATCAGGTGTGTAATGAAACACACACACGACTCACACACTCATTGATGGTAGCCGTATTTCCACTCGGGTGATGTGAGCTGAATCTCCTCTTCAGAAGCGAGAGAAACAGAGTGCGAGGGTTCAAACACTGAGTGCTGTGGATAATCATGTGTGTGATGGAATTAGATAACTCATCAAATGTGTACTTATCAGATCCTGTTTACTGTATTTATTTATTCATTACACACACACACACACACACACACACACACACACACACCACTTTCTGTCCATTAATGAAGTGCACACTGCCCTTTAAGCTGCCTAAAGTATTTTATATGCATTGCATTTTATACATGACCTCCATCTTTATGGTACAATTCCACCTTCTCACCCTGTGACCTCAGGAGGCGGAGCCTAGAGGTCAATATACCAAATGACCTCACAAAGCTCCAAGCAGTGAATAACAAGAATATGACGTAATCCGTTACTCCATTAAATACTTGTGTGTTTCACTGCCTCCTTAAATCTAACGCTGTTAGTCAGTTTAAAGGCAGTTTTCCTCCTGACCCCTGTTCCTCACACACACACACACACACACACACACAGAGGAACCCAAATCAAACCTGAAACCTTAAGGGTTCTTTACTGAGTTTTCCCTCTGAGGGAACTGTTAATGGCTCTTTGTGGAGAAACAAGTCACTTTTATTCATATAGCACATTTAAAGTCTCTGGCAAAAGTGCTGCACAATTACATCAAGTAATGATTTTAAACTACAAACTAAAAAAAAGAAGATGGTAAATGGATGAAGAAATAAAAGAAGTTCTATTAAACTGTCAGACGGTGGTGTTAGGACTAGTGGGTCGGCCTCAGTGCTCTTATCCCCATGACCCGGGTTCGATTCCCAGCCAGGGAACCAGCCCCAGCCACAGGGGACAGCGCGCTCGCAGTGCCGGTCCGAGCCCGGATAAAAGTGGGAAGGGCTGCATCAGGAAGAGCATCCGGCCTAAAAACTGTCCCAAGTCTAATATGCGGACCCATGACCTGCTGTGGCGACCCCTAACAGGAGCAGTGTTATAGCCAGTGCTGAAGATCAGAGATCACTCCGGAGAGCCGAGGTTCGAGGCCATAGACTTTATTCTTTCAAAAAATAAAGCCGAGCGGTTCTCTGCAGAGAAAGCTCCCTAACTCTTCAGAGGGCCATTCTTATATACATTTACACGAACAAAAACTTCCACATCCGGTTTTTTCACAAGACACAACATTCCCATATGCTTATATTAGTGTTTAAGGCAGCGTTTCTCACTTCAATTTACAGCTTGTTCCTGCTCTCTCCACTTAGCAGGATACTGATGCCTATGTAAGGTCATAAAGATGACGTTCAGGCCTCCGTGTCACCGAGTGCACTATACGCTTCCATACATCTACAACACTGAGGATTATGTTATCAAATATGAGTACACATTTCATGGTTAACATTTCACGGTTACAATATTTCTGTAGCAGCTGACAGAATAACTGCTCCTCACTCAGGCAGGAATAATGCGCTTAAATTCAAGATCAGAATCCAATTTTCCCAATCCAAGACACGCCTCTGTTTTACACAAACTCCGCCCACATGTTCGTAACTGTCACTTAACTTCTGAACAGCTCTGAAGTCTGTAGTTACAGTATGTCTGAGGTCTGAATACTGCTGTGTGTAAGTTCAGTAATAAATCCTCACTATACGCTGTGTTTATAGTTTGCTTTCTCTAAACTGATCCGTGAACATGATGCAGTAAAAATCCTCCTCTGTCTGTGATTCAGCTGTTTCACTGCAATCAACACACCCTGTAAACCTCTTCAACAGGAAAAACCCTGATAAAACCTGAGCGCCTGACACTCGAGCGGAATAAAACACACAGATCAGCATCGCCGCTGCAGGGGAAGTGCAGATACAGAGCTGTAGTGTGTGTGTGTGTGTGTGTGTGTGTGTGTGATGGCCGTAATGAGAGCCGTTTTATTGCTTTTGTAAAGAATGTGCACAGAATGTTTCAGAGTGATGGATCTGAGCAATAAAACGCAGCAAAGGGCCGAATGGGAAATCAGCCAGAGAACGGAAACAGGAAATGTAATATATTTAAGGCAGGTGTGCTGTGGTTATAACCTCGAGTTAAATCTGCGATAATGAGAAGCTGATAGATTTCAGGGTCTGGTTAGCCTCCTCACATGCCTGGCCTTAAAACCATAAAACGATGTCCCACACCGTAAAATGAAAAACACGTAGAGCAAAGCAGCATGGGTCGAATTAAACCAGTTAATATCACTAATTACACTTGGCCATGTGATGCAGAATTCTCCCAGGCACAGATAAGCTGTTAGCAAAGATCTCTTTCAGTCTATTAGGCAAAAGTGTCTGTGTGATCTCTGACAGTAGAGCAGCTGCAAATCACAGGTTTATATTAATGCGCTCGTTTAATACGTTATCGTTTCCATAGTAACAGCTCAGTCACAGGGATGTGTACAGCCGACGCGCCACATAAACGGATCAAATATTATTCAAAATACACTCATACTGTTTCTGCCACTGAACTTTGTATCACTTATATCCTATCAAATTTTTATATTTTTACATTTTTCCTTTCCTATCTGTCTAGAAGTAAATTCTAGTTTATGTAAATCCTAGTTTTATGTCATGGACTGTTGAAAAAAGCATTTCACTGCACGTGCTACTGTGTATGGTTGTGTATGTGACCAATAAAATTTGAATTAGAATAAAAAAATCATTGATATGGTGAAGTTTTCTGTAAAGAGAAGGAGTCTCCAGTGTCAGCGCTTTGTAACAGTCAGAGGTGAAGCTGTAACTAAGTTTTCCGACATCTTCAGGACAGAGGAGTTTACGCTTCTTTACAGTTTCTCAGTAACATGACAAGCTGCGATTTTTTGTCTTATTAACTTCAAGATAGAGAAAAAAAATAGACTTAAAACATTGTTGGTAAAATGCTGTGGTATAAGAGGAATAAAACACTCAGGAGGACAACTAAATTATCCCGAGTCGTCAGAAAATAATGACAGCAAGTGAACTCTGGACACACAGAAGCATGAAATTTATTTAACCAGCTACATCAAAAAGAAACATTTTTTCAGGCCACTGTTTCCATCGCTGCAGTCGCTGATGCTTGAATCCTGATTAATTGTAGCGTAACCTCAGTGTAGAGGCATCCAGAGCAACTCTAAACAGTGTAATGTTTTCTATACGAGGAGCTAAATGATGGACTGTGGATCAGAAACAGGGCTGCAGCACAGTGTCAGGCATTAAACAGATTTTATTTTAAATAAAGACAGAATGAACAGATAATGTGTTCTAGACTGAGACAGGCAGAGGTACAGGCAGTAGCGTCGCGTTACACTCCTGCAACACCGCCAGCTCAGCTCAGATTAAACACTTTTCTGTTCAGTATTTGCATAAAAGCAGATGCTCCACTTTCTAGTGCCATCATGCACTTTGGAATACACACACACACACACACACTCATAGACGACAGGTGCGTAAGCCATCGTTCAGCGTGGAAACACTCCTGATGTACCGTAAACCACGAGCTGTGGCGTCTCGTCATGTTGAAAGTGTCACCCAGCCATCTGGTGAAGGAGAATCACTTCCTGTCACAGCACAGCTGCTTTATTATAATGCTGTGAGTCGAGATCTCCACTTCCTCTCAGAGTCACAGAAACAAGTCTTAATTAGAGAAGAGAAAGAAAACTGAGCTTTCTTTAAAAGTTTTTAATGTCGCAAATTTATTGATCAAGGTGCATATACACAATTTACACCATTTACCCCTTTCTACATAAATACCTGTCAGGATTAGGGTTATTAGGGTTAGGATTAGGGTTATTAGGGTTAGGATTAGGGTTACTGGGGTTAGGATTAGGGTTATTGGGGTTAGGATTAAGGTTACTGGGGTTAGGATCAGGGTTATTGGGGTTAGGATTAGGGTTATTGGGGTTAGGATCAGGGTTACTGGGGTTAGGATCAGGGTTACTGGGGTTAGGATCAGGGTTACTGGGGTTAGGATTAAGGTTACTGGGGTTAGGATCAGGGTTACTGGGGTTAGGATCAGGGTTACTGGAGTTAGGATCAGGGTTACTGGGGTTAGGATCAGGGTTATTGGGGTTAGGATCAGGGTTACTGGGGTTAGGATCAGGGTTACTGGGGTTAGGATTAAGGTTATTGGGGTTAGGATCAGGGTTACTGGGGTTAGGATCAGGGTTACTGGAGTTAGGATCAGGGTTACTGGGGTTAGGATCAGGGTTATTGGGGTTAGGATCAGGGTTACTGGGGTTAGGATCAGGGTTATTGGGGTTAGGATCAGGGTTACTGGGGTTAGGATTAGGGTTACTGGGGTTAGGATCAGGGTTATTGGGGTTAGGATTAAGGTTACTGGGGTTAGGATCAGGGTTACTGGGGATAGGATCAGGGTTACTGGGGATAGGATCAGGGTTACTGGGGTTAGGATCAGGGTTATTGGGGTTAGGATCAGGGTTATTGGGGTTAGGATCAGGGTTACTGGGGTTAGGATCAGGGTTATTGGGGTTAGGATCAGGGTTACTGGGGTTAGGATCAGGGTTACTGGGGTTAGGATTAGGGTTACTGGGGTTAGGATTAGGGTTATTGGGGTTAGGATTAGGGTTACTGCGGTTAGGATTAAGGTTACTGGGGTTAGGATTAGGGTTACTGGGGTTAGGATTAGGGTTACTGGGGTTAGGATCAGGGTTATTGGGGTTAGGATCAGGGTTATTGGGGTTAGGATCAGGGTTATTGGGGTTAGGATCAGGGTTATTAGGGTTAGATTAGGGTTATTAGGGTTAGGATTAGGGTTATTTGGGTTAGGATTAGGGTTATTGGGGTTAGGATTAGGGTTATTGGGGTTAGGATTAGGGTTACTGGGGTAAGGATTAAGTTTACTGGGGTTAGGATTAGGGTTATTGGGGTTAGGATCAGGGTTATTGGGGTTAGGATTAAGGTTATTGGGGTTAGGATCAGGGTTACTGGGGTTAGGATTAGGGTTATTGGGGTTAGGATTAGGGTTACTGGGGTTAGGATTAGGGTTATTGGGGTTAGGATCAGGGTTACTGGGGTTAGGATTAGGGTTACTGGGGTTAGGATTAAGGTTATTGGGGTTAGGATCAGGGTTACTGGGGTTAGGATTAGGGTTATTGGGGTTAGGATCAGGGTTATTGGGGTTAGGATCAGGGTTATTGGGGTTAGGATTAGGGTTATTTGGGTTAGGATCAGGGTTATTGGGGTTAGGATTAGGGTTACTGGGGTAAGGATTAAGTTTACTGGGGTTAGGATTAGGGTTATTGGGGTTAGGATTAGGGTTATTAGGGTTAGGATTAGGGTTACTGGGGTTAGGATTAGGGTTATTGGGGTTAGGATTAAGGTTACTGGGGTTAGGATCAGGGTTATTGGGGTTAGGATTAGGGTTATTGGGGTTAGGATCAGGGTTACTGGGGTTAGGATCAGGGTTACTGGGGTTAGGATCAGGGTTACTGGGGTTAGGATTAAGGTTACTGGGGTTAGGATTAAGGTTATTGGGGTTAGGATTAGGGTTACTGGGGTTAGGATCAGGGTTACTGGAGTTAGGATCAGGGTTACTGGGGTTAGGATCAGGGTTATTGGGGTTAGGATCAGGGTTACTGGGGTTAGGATCAGGGTTATTGGGGTTAGGATCAGGGTTACTGGGGTTAGGATTAGGGTTACTGGGGTTAGGATCAGGGTTATTGGGGTTAGGATTAAGGTTACTGGGGTTAGGATCAGGGTTACTGGGGTTAGGATCAGGGTTACTGGGGATAGGATCAGGGTTACTGGGGTTAGGATCAGGGTTATTGGGGTTAGGATCAGGGTTATTGGGGTTAGGATCAGGGTTACTGGGGTTAGGATCAGGGTTATTGGGGTTAGGATCAGGGTTACTGGGGTTAGGATCAGGGTTACTGGGGTTAGGATTAGGGTTACTGGGGTTAGGATTAGGGTTATTGGGGTTAGGATTAGGGTTACTGCGGTTAGGATTAAGGTTACTGGGGTTAGGATTAGGGTTACTGGGGTTAGGATTAGGGTTACTGGGGTTAGGATCAGGGTTATTGGGGTTAGGATCAGGGTTATTGGGGTTAGGATCAGGGTTATTAGGGTTAGGATTAGGGTTACTGGGGTTAGGATTAGGGTTACTGGGGTTAGGATTAGGGTTATTAGGGTTAGGATTAAGGTTTCTGGGGTTAGGATCAGGGTTATTGGGGTTAGGATTAAGGTTACTGGGGTTAGGATTAGGGTTACTGGGGTTAGGATTAAGGTTATTGGGGTTAGGATTAAGGTTATTGGGGTTAGGATTAGGGTTACTGGGGTTAGGATTAGGGTTACTGGGGTTAGGATTAAGGTTACTGGGGTTAGATTAGGGTTATTTGGGTTAGGATTAGGGTTATTGGGGTTAGGATTAGGGTTATTGGGGTTAGGATTAGGGTTACTGGGGTAAGGATTAAGTTTACTGGGGTTAGGATTAGGGTTATTGGGGTTAGGATCAGGGTTATTGGGGTTAGGATTAAGGTTATTGGGGTTAGGATCAGGGTTACTGGGGTTAGGATTAGGGTTATTGGGGTTAGGATTAGGGTTACTGGGGTTAGGATTAGGGTTATTGGGGTTAGGATCAGGGTTACTGGGGTTAGGATTAGGGTTATTGGGGTTAGGATTAAGGTTATTGGGGTTAGGATCAGGGTTACTGGGGTTAGGATTAGGGTTATTGGGGTTAGGATCAGGGTTATTGGGGTTAGGATTAGGGTTTCTGGGGTTAGGATCAGGGTTATTGGGGTTAGGATTAAGGTTATTGGGGTTAGGATTAGGGTTACTGGGGTTAGGATTAAGGTTACTGGGGTTAGGATTAAGGTTACTGGGGTTAGGATTAGGGTTACTGGGGTTAGGATTAGGGTTACTGGGGTTAGGATTAAGGTTACTGGGGTTAGATTAGGGTTATTAGGGTTAGGATTAGGGTTATTTGGGTTAGGATCAGGGTTATTGGGGTTAGGACTAGGGTTACTGGGGTAAGGATTAAGGTTACTGGGGTTAGGATTAGGGTTATTGGGGTTAGGATTAGGGTTATTGGGGTCTGGATTATTTGTGAAGCAACAAACATATGAATGTTTAATGTCGTGTATCAGATGTGTTCAGTGGGAGGGAGAGAACATCACAGGAAAGGTTAATAAATATGAATGAGGCGTCACACTGCATGGTGAATAGAGTGGAATGGAAATATGACCAGAGTGACACGTCATGTGTTCTCTACACTTTCCTGCTTTATCATCAATTATAAAACTGAAATGCATGAGCTGTAAGTGAGTACACACACACAGAGCTCCTAATTTCCTCAGGGGGTGGGGTTAAAGTGAGGGGCGGAGTTATGGTGCAGGTTGAGGTGTTCAGGGTTTAAATAAAATGTAGAATGTATGTAGATGTAGATAGAATCTCACTGATTTAATATTTATATTCTTAAAAGTGCAGTTTTTAAATGATTTGCAGAAATTCTCATTAAAGTAACTCTAAATGAATTCTGCACACAATAAATTAAATGGCATTGACTCTCGAGCTTTATGAGACGTTGAAATTCTGTACAAATGAAATGTCATGGCTCCAATTTGTGTTTGTGTAATTACAATTCCCGAAGCTACCACTTTTCTCCACCGGTTACTGTCCGTCAGCCTACGCCGAGGCAGTGACATCGCACGTGTGTGTGTGTGTGTGTAAACATTCGGCTGAATACACACTTTGATGTGCATGTGTTTGGAGATGAACTAAAAAACCCAGCAAAGGCTCTCGAAAGCCAAGATGTCTATTAATCGAGTAACTTTAATGACGGCCGTATCAAAGAGCTCTTTGAACTCATTGTTTCTGAGCTCTTTGATCGGTCCTCGCTTTGACTTCTCCTCATTTTGTTCAAGCTGAACTTTAATTATGTGTTGCTTATAAACCTGCAAATTAATTGCGACCACCTGAAGTTACACAGTCAGGTCTAAATTAGAGCGTAAGATGTAGCTGTAAACCAAACAGCATTTCATTTATTACACTAAGCTCACACTGGCCCTTAAACAGGGTAAGAAGTGTGATTAAGTGTCATTTTATTTTTCAAAATTCAAATTGTATTTGTCACCTGTATAACCATACACATACTGTTCTGACATAAAATAAGAAAATATAGAAAAATATTAAATATATAAAAATATATACATAAAAAATATATGAAAGGACTAAAAAATATGTGTATAAAAATATATAGAATATAATATACAAAAAATTATAAATTATAAATTGTGTTTAACTGGTCATATTTACTCCAGAAGTTACGTGGGGAAAGTTCCTGGTATTCAGAGTGGAGTTACGCAGCTGCTTTAGTGGACAAAATGGCTTCCACTCTCATTATTCAGTATAGAAGAGCAGAGAATAGAATAGCACTTGATCCAGCACATCCTCTTATTTGTGTTTTATTTTATTTTTTGTATATCATGCTGTGATTGTTACTCATGCACGACTTAATGAAGCCAGGAGACAGTAAATCGAGGTCATGTAGTCGTGCAGAATGGAGGAGATTTCATCCCGCTTTTAATTCTCTATTGTGATTTGTTGAAATGTTGCACACTGAACACTTTTAGATGCACTAACATGGTTCAGACCTCATCTCTTTCTGACATTTCCAGGCAACGTGAACACCACACTCCTGCATCTCTCTCTCAGCGCGGCGTGACAGAGCTTCACGCGCCTCATTTAGAACCCGTCCCCTTTTCAATCCGACAGATTACAGCTTCATTATCGTGCGCTGCGTTATAAATTACATCTGAGCACAGCGCTGATTTCTTTCACATCCGCTCTAATTACGCACTGATCCCACATGACCACTAAATTAAAAATCACACTCTTTATTCTCCATTTTTATTCTCACTTCATTATTCCACAGAACTTTCCCCTGACGCTCCATCACGGGTTTTAATTAATCTTTATGATATGGTTACATCACGTTCTAATAAAGAGTAGCGAATACTCCGATTTAATTAGGACAGAACAGAGACGTCACGCGACACGTTACAGGAGAGCGCGGTCAACACGAACAGCTTTACCTTAGCTACATTACATCATTTCCTCTGTACATGAACACTTCACACTTCACATTAAGGGGTGAATATTAATACTATTAACTAATTATGGCGTTAGTAAGTTACTGATTATTCCT